>NC_047103.1:149496809-149574309 GCF_902500255.1 Thalassophryne amazonica | reverse complement strand
GGTTTTTGCAACAAATAAAAAGGTCGGATACTTTTCTAACAGACCTATACACACACACACACACACACACACACACACTTTGCACTGGGATACAAATTAAACAACTGCAAATTATAAAGAAGACAATGCTCATACGTCCGAGGGTATTTTAGCACTGCTTTATATTTTTTAAACTGCAAGTTGATGTCTGTAAGGAAGGTACTAACATTTCCTCTGGTACTAACAGTGGACCACTTATGAAGTAAATCCACTGAGTGATCAGTGGGATCCAGCTCCGGAAAAAACAAGGGGACGGCCATGGAGATCCAAGCTAATCAAAACCAATACAGGGCATGATTCCTCACACAAATGTAAACAAATGTGTCAAGCCAACATTAAAGTGTAAAACAAAAGTTTGGGATCTGTTAACACTAAAAGCAAGTGAACAACCAGCTGATAAATTGGTTAACAGTGAATATGTAGCAGAGTTTCCCCCCCTTATCTTTTAAATTAGCATTGCTGTTCCATCACCAAATACAATCAAATGCAAGCCAACTGGTCTAGAGCCTGCCAAACTTGGAATCACTGGCTGCTTCAAACAATCTTGCCAAGTTGGTCATTGTAAAGCACTTTGAACATCTGCTAGATGGGGAAAAACATGATAAAAATGTAGTCCTCCTTCCTTCCAGGCGGAATGGGTATTTTAATATTTACGGTTTTTGGTTCCACCTTTAAATTATTCTTCCTTAACAAAATGAAATACTGGTTAATATTGTTCCATACAAGCTTGTGTGACATAACATGCATCTTTCAGATGTTATAACATGTGTACTGATATAAGCCATATTTTACTCTATCATTATTGCCATAATTAATGAGATAGGCTATGCTGAGCACACCGTTTAGCCTAGCTAACTATTTCTAACATTATTCCTGCATTGTACATGTTGTCTGTCCATCAAATATTAATAATGCTGATGTCTAAGACTAACATTTAAAAAGGTACAGGTTACATTTACCTCCTGTGGTAGGAAACAAAGAGGCCGCACCACATTTTACTTTCACTGTGTGCCACTAGTAAATTTAAACGTGCACGACATTCAGAGAAAGACAGGACGCGATCTCAGTTATACTCATCAGAAAATATTTTAGTTTGTACATAAAGAATGTCAATTGGTTGCAGTTTGGTTTGAAAACTTGGCTGTAAGCAGAGAATATTTGGCATTTTTACTTAAAAAAAAAAAATTTGACTGATTGTTAAAACTGTTGCCAATGAATTTTCTGTTGAGGAATTAACATTACAAAAACAGTTATGCGAGTAGTTTCCACAAAGTTACACCTAAGAATGTGGTGCAAAAAATTGCATAATAATGATAAGTGCACTACTTTACCCCCACTACAAATGTTTTGAGATTAAACCTGCAGCCTATACAGACAGAGAACATTAACATAACTGATCTCTGCCCACCAAGCAAGAATTCTTTGAAGCCTGATCAATAAAAGATGATGTTCTGAAATCAGTTTCATGGTTTTGGAGGTGGATTTGGTCTGAATAGGGCAGCCCACATGAGGAAGACTCGGCAGAAAATCCCATTTAGTAGAAGCTTCCCGGAGCAGCAAAACAAATCCTCGGATCAGCACTCCCATTCCAAAGTGAGCTGATTAAGACAGAGTGTGATTCAAAGGCTTCTGAGCCCGAGATTCAGCCTGAATTATGTGTGACAAGGTGGACCTACCTGAACATTTGGCGCCTCTGTTGGGTGCTCATGCATGCATCGTCCTCCTGAGCACTGAGACAGAAGCACAATAAGCACAGACACCGACATTTTAAACAACAGCCTGCTCTAACCGTCAGTCAGAGAAAAGCTTTAAAAGTGTCAGAATATTACAAAATATAAACCACTTAAAGTGATTCAAGTTACACTGTCAAAGATGAAATCACCTCTAACTTGGAAAATTATGTAACATTTTATCATCCAAATTAGCTCGAGTGATGGAGAACACAATTATACCCAATGACAAGGAGAAAAAAATTAGTTGTCACAAGATTGTTATTTTACCACTTACCTTCTATCGAGAATGAAATGATCTCCCTGTGGGTAAAAAAAGAAAATTGCAGTCAATTATAGGGGTTCAAATTATTCATAGTACAGTTTGTCCTCATTGTTATGAGAATCACGTCATCTATTCTTTCTGTGCCTCTCTTTACATTTTAGCTCTGCTGGTAGCTCCATTTTGATTCCCGATGTAATAAAAGTGTTATTACTGCCTTTGAATTATTCCTCAAAGCATTAATCAGTTAATCAATCACTCACTCCTGACTTTCCAGCAAAGACTGGGACCAAAAATCGAACCAACCCGAATGAAATATTTAGAAACTGGTGGTGGTAATTGGTAGAATGAAAAAAAAAATTATATATATATATATATATATATATATATATATATATATATATATATATATATATATATATATATATATATATATATATATATATATATATATATATATATATATATATATATATATATAAAATAATAATAAAAGACTGAATTTGCACATGAATACCAAATGACAAAGATTTGTGCAACATGGCCCCTCCACCCCCACGTCGCCTACACAAACAGCTCTCACATCATGTGCAAATATCCTTTCTCTGGCTCGCTGGTACTCCTCCTCCCTCTCCTCCATCGATTTGCTCCTCTTGTCAGCTTTCAAACGCATTCGAATCTGGCAAGGACATAACACACACACACACACACACTTCTTTAGCAGCAATGTCTAGGACGCCAGATTGTCCCACTCATACCAACATGTCAAAAGAGAAACTGACAGCTTGAGAGGAAAGAAAAAGCACCTACCGAGCCGTCTTCACGATCAAAGCTGGAGTTGTCTCGTTTGAGAATGTAGCGTTTCTGAAAATCGTCTGCCCTGTCATCCTTGATGTGCTCTGAAAATTTCTGATCGGGGCTGTCGGTAGGGAATTTACAACATTTTTAATAACAGCTTAATTTCAGGCTGATGCTGACAGCGACATATGCCAACTAAGAATCAGGGAAGCAACTAATTTGTCAATTGATTAAAAGTGTTAAAGTCCTGGCTACTCAACTAGCAGTGAATCCAAGTACATCAATGAAGAAGAGGACATTACAGATTATGTAACTTCAATCATTTAAACTCTACCCTTTGTGGATTTTACTATTTCAGTCTGAGTAAATGGACTTCAAGCTCATCCCCATCAATGTAGATCAGAGAGAAACTTACATTCTAGTGTTGGTGGTTTTGTTGATCACTACTGATTTTCCACTGGGGTCCACATTGTGATCCATGCCAAAGTAGGCTGCCACTCTGTGTAAAAGCATCCTATGGTAGGAAGTCATGGGCGGGAATTTCCTTTCTTGGCTTCTGGAGGGCAACACAAATGATCCAGGTTCACACAAACTTGGTATAGAGCCGACTACTTATAGGCACTCATACGTTACAGAGGGGGAACAAAAACCAGAAACATATTAACATATCACACTTAGCAGTACAATTACTTCTTTCATACTTCAGTATAGCACTTTATCTGAATGATTAACCCAATGAGGATGGATCACGGATCAGAGTTCTGCTGCATCAGTGGCTTGAAATGTTTCTACAGATGTCTCTTGATGGTCAACAGGCAATCAAGGAGGCACAAGAACGATTAATTTGACAAGCCCAAAAAGGAAACTCAGACACTCCTCTTAAAATTGAAGCAAAGCGCCCAAACAGGTCTACAAACGCTACACAGCAGATGCTACAGAAACAGCTGGGATGGTGAACAGCTGTCTGTCTTAATTGTGCAACATCAAGCATAGTCCAATTGAATAGACAAAGATACCCATGTTCCTGAGCCTTTAAGAGCTTGGTTCTTTTCTTCCCTCCCATCGCTGACATCCTTGAAAGAATATTCCCCGCAAGTACTAACTTTATTCTAACCAGACACTTCAGCAGATGGTTTCATTTACATTTCAATTACATTATTCCTCTCTGTTGGACGCGGATACTTCAGAAACCAGGTGCTGTAGTGTTTGGTTTGGATACAAACCACTTCACTGGCACAAGCCTGGACACATCTGCCTCATTCTATCCTTATCAGATTAAAACAGCATCTTGAGCATTTCTTACTCGTTATTGCTGATGAAGTCCAAGATGTCCTGCTCCAACTTCAGCAGCATTATTCGATCCCTGAAATCAGGGAAATGATCAGGACGGGTTATAATTAAATCAGTGTAGGTGCTAAAGCAAGGCTTCATAAGTTAAACTGTATGTACGCGTTGAGCGTACCTGGGGTTGCTCTTCAGTGTGTTGACCAGAAACTCATGGAGATCGATGCCTGTAGAATCTGTGTAGTCTTGGCTGGAATCTAACCGACACAGACATGTTGTGTTTTATGTGATTATTGAGGCAACATCTGCAATTGAGGGTGTGCATCAAGTAGCTTAAAAAACAAAACAAAAAACAAAACTGTAGTCTTTACACTAAAAGAACATATAACCAGATTAATTCGTAAAAATGGGCACGCAGATTGCCTTCACTTCAAATTCTCAATACAGTTGTCTCTATATAAAGAATGAGGAAGTTGAAAAGCTCCACCCCGTTAACGCCACATAATAATGACGAACAATTAATCACACGCCTGTCATGAATACTGACATGCAAATTCTTTAGCTTGCCATTCAATCATTTGTTAGGGAAAATGGAAATGTCAAACTTCACATAAGAAAAAAAAAAACTTGATTGATGGAGAGGTAGTGAATTAGCAGAAAGGCTACAGTACTGTCATTATCTTGTGAGTACATCGAACCAGAGCATAACAGTAACACTGAAAAAGAATTAAAGGTGATTTATTTGGGAAAAACAAAAACACACCATCAAAACCTGCTAGGATCTATAAGCGAGAGTCAGGGAACCCTGGGGTTGTGTCTGAGGTCTATAATTGGAGACGGACTCAGTGGTGTTGTTCCACAGAGGGAATCAGACACCTTTAGAAGCCTGTGGGACACTCTATAATTGCTTCACACCTTGAGCTTGTCACAATTAACTGAATCACACCAATTATCAGCCCATAATGAGAAATTATTTAGAGGACAGGGGCTTTTGGAAAAACGATAGGGGACTGCAACCAGAAAAACATTTAAGACAACACTATACGGTGCATCCGGAAAGTATTCACAGCGTTTCACTTTTTCCACATTTTATGTTACAGCCTTATTCCAAAATAGATGAAGTAAATTTTTTTCTCAATTCTACACACAATACTCCATAATGACAATGTGAAAAAGCTTTTTTTTTTTTTTTTTTTTTTTTTGCAAATTTATTTAAAAAAAATTGCAAGAATAAAACAAAACAAACAACAAAAAAAAACACCTTTTTTATTTTGTCATTATGGGGTGTTGTGAGTAGAATTCTGAGGGGAAAAAATGAGTTTACTCCATTTGGAATAAGGCTGTAACATAATGTGGAAAAAGTGAAATGGTGTGAATACTTACTGGATGCACTATAAGTAGGTAGGGAAGTCCTACACTTGAATGTGAGCATTAGGGACGTGCTACGAGAAAATGATACACATGCCAGGCCCTGGCTTAATGAGGTAGGGCAGCCGGTTATTTTCCTTGGCACATTGCTCCCTAATGGAAACAGACAGGAACCCCTTTTACTGCTGGGTGAGCAGGAGAGGGGGTGTTAGATGCTAATCCTGAATCGAGATGTGAACCAGCCACCTTTCACACAGAGTACCAGTGCTCTAACCACCACACCCCCCACGGGGAAAAAAAACCCCTGTCATAATTAGGACTACATCATCTGACTGAGTGGCATAGAATGTGCACATCATCATCAGGTGCACATTTTCTCCAAAGTTGGTGCTTACAAATCATAAATTTGGACAGGAGAATCCACAAGCATATTTGAAGACCCTTTTGGAAATACGCAATATTTACAAATGAGGCCTCCGGTGTTTATCATAAATTATGTAAAGAAATCAGAAATGCAACTGGCAAAGATTTAATTTCACTTGACAGCAATAACAAATCTTTTAGATTTATATAATTCTTAGCAGAATTTTATGAAGAAAAGCACATTTCTCATCACAGGTTGCAAAACACAAATTTTTAAATAGTGAAAAACAACAGCAAAAAAAAAACAAAAAAAAAACAAAAACATCAGGGCCAGGTTTCATAAAGCAATCTAATCTTTCAGTCTATTAAACGTATTTAGTCGACTGCGGTTAGTTGTCCAACATTATCCATCTAATCACCATTTCATGTTGATGGTTAAACTTGTAGATTAGTCATCTTACGATACTCAACAGTTTTCGATGGTCTCGTGCGTGCCGTTGCCAAGAGACGGCTCCAATGCGTGACAGTTTTGTTTACTTCTGGGTTGGTCGTTGTCATGAACTATCCAGCCTTTGTTTCGTTAACTGGCTTTATTAACATTTATGGACACAAACTGTAGAATGACGTGCTTAGCACTTAGCCTAGCCATTTCACTCTTCAGTTTCTTTTTGTGCACACAACAATGGTCAGCGTAACAGTGACGCCCAGTGGCTAATGTGAGATTTGTCACAAACACATCATGACTGTCGTTTGCTATAACCATGGCCAAAAGCGGAGGAAGCTCTCCTTTTGGAGGAATACCAGCGACGTAGGGGTGCTCCTGAGTGTCCCATCAAGTGGTAATACATGACAGCCGCCATTTTTGGGGGTAAGACACTGAAACCTTGTCGACTAAAATAAGATTAACCTCCTCTGTACCAGGCTAAAAACTTTAGTCGGGTAATGCGAAACTTTAGCCGACTAAGTGCTTTGTGCAACGACTAATGTCAAAAAATTAGTCAACTACTTGAGTTTATTAATTATTACTAACAAGATTAGACTGCTTGATGAAACCGGGCCCAATGATATTTTTGTGATTAAACGGCCTTAAACTAAAACTGCGTTCGACAGAGTGAATCGATCCAACAAGACTGCATTTTTTGCCCCCCCCTCCTTAAAGGCATCTACCCTAAAATGCATCTTAGCTGCACCCGAACAAAATCGCTGTATAAGTTATTTCTGCAAAAATAATAAACGGTTGGGTGAAAACATAACATTTTTTGGCAGATTTAGGTGGGTGGGGGTAAGCAGTTTAAATGAGTTAAACTGTATTTCAAAGGCTCACCTCGAGACAACATTTTTGTCAACGTCTTCTCAGGTCTGTCCTCCTTGTCACAGCCGTCCTCTTTCTCATGTTGGTCCTTTGTAGATCTTTCTTCTTTTTCAAAGGGCTGGAGAAGAAATCCATCCTGCCAGGAGGGAAACGACAAACAGAACAACAATAACTGATGGAGCACAACTACAGTCGATAGAAACTGCTTGCTGGTACGTTTAATAAATCTCAGTTTATGCGTGTCTGTTTTTGCTAATGGCTTCAGTTTAACAGCTTTGGAGACACTCCTCCGCGAGTTTAAACATCAGCATTTTACAAGCGCTTCAAATGTTAAATATGACCCCAGTCTGTTAAGAACAATGAACAGACACAAGACATTAATTGAGAAAGGAGGCATTAAACATGAGGCATTTAATTCTCCGTGTTCTTAGGTTAATTAGAGGGGAGTGTGGGCATAAGAGACCCTTGCAATAACCTTTCGTGGTTCATCATTGAAATCACATTCCTCCAAAATAGGTCTCACCAATAACATGCCTTTGTCCATGAACAACTCATTATGACAATCTATTAGCTTGTTAAAAAAAAACAAAAAAAAACATTAAATTGGGCAGCACATTTCATCCCTTAAAATTCAACCGCATGAGGGGTTGGAGTTAGGCGTAATCCTTCACCAGCTATAAAAATTCTTGCAAGTGAGAATGTTGCAATCTGACTTAAAGATTGCTCTGATTTTTATACGTCAATTTAAAAATCGCCTCCATTCACCCCAGGAGTGCTTTTCTTCTCTTAAGTCTGCCGGAGCGACACGCATGCTCAACTCGTATCTGATTTGCCTTTCAGCCGATTATACGAAGACTGAAAAAGAAGCCGAATGGAGAAGACGGGTTGCAGGCGCAGTGTAAGTGGATTAAACATGACTCTGGAAAGCTAACATCAAACGCTGGTGCACGTGTGTCCGTACCATTGAATAGTAAATGAAGGAGTGACTAGAGGCAGTCACAGTGGAAGGGTGAACTAGTGGTGGAGAGCAGCTCGTAGTCAAAAAGGTCATGAGTTTGAGCCCTGTAACAGCTGTGAAGCACGATAATGAGATGCGGCGTTCTCCCTCATTTCGACTTATGCTGAATATAAGTGAGAATGTTATATGCTAATGAGAAACGTGAATGACTAATTGCCTGCGTAAGACTGGGAGAAAAGCAAAAAGGGGCCTGGGATTGTGTATTGCAGGGCTGCTGCAAAAATGACAACGGGTTTGTGTGTGTGTGAGAGAGCAGCCGCAGATCTGTTTGTGTCAAAGCAAAAGGATTTTTCTGGCAAGAAGCAAAGGATGTCTTGTACTTAATGCCACCCTCGGCATCACATGGAAGCTGCCTCATTTGTTTCCTGACATCCATTTACCTCCAGATAAAGGAAAAACAGCATGAAAATGATGGCCTCCTGAATATGTAATGAACGTGCTGTCAGTCTTCAAACAAAAACTAAAGCCTGTAGTCGCAGACCCTCCACTATTGGCCATCGATCGGGATTGACAACCAGGCATACAAGATATCACGTCATTTTTCAGCATGCTGTCAGGATATATTAATCACTCTGATGCATGCTTTCAAATTTGCACAACAAACATGATAATTTTTAGATATCTCGGAGATCAAAGCAAATTGGGCCGCAGATTTTATACAAAAAGATTTTAATGCGAATGTGTAACCTGCTGCTAATGTGTGCCCCCCCATTCTTCCTTTATTGCTTTACCTTGCCCCTAAAGGGTTCGTTTGCCGCAGAGCTGTGTTCAGAGGAGCCTCGACTCCAGGCCCAATAACAGTAGCGAGGGAAATATCAGGAGTATTCAATTAGAGCGCTCCATAGCTCTCTGTAGCTGACGTGTGGAAATTGTAATTTCCCCGACATGATTGATGGCAGTAATACAGGCGTCGTGTGAGTGCAGACGATGCAAGACTGTTGTGGGAATAACACTGCCCTCTGGTTATGGAGCTCGGTACTGAGTGGCTGAAAGGCCTGAAACAGATGCACCTGCGTTGTTGTGCGTGTATGAACACATGCCATGAGCTGTGCAGAGTGGCATGTAATGGAGAAAGTCTGATCCGGGTGGGTGGTGGGGGCACTTTGCCCAAAGATACAGCATACAAGAAAAGTTGATTTAGCAAACTAAAGGTTCCTCGCTGCTGGAGCTCCAGACTTTCTGTTTTGATGATGTGATGTTTTCATCAGGCTGCCGTGGCCCGGTACTTAATCATAGCTGTCAGACGAAGGCTGCTAATCAAGCGTCAGAGCAGGTCTACCTGCTCGATTATAATGAGTTGAAATGAACAACTGATCCCAGGTCAGCACTTTTGTGTCTGTACAACACCCACGTCAAGCTGTGCTTGGTGCGATTATTGAGATGAACTTTTGCCTTCAACAAGGAGGTCATATTCTTCCAAGGCCTGGTCATCTAATTGTAAGAGAAATAACTCAAAAAAAAAAAAAAAACCCCAAGGGAACCAACTGCATAATTGTACAACCATTATCCATCAAACATGGTGAAAAACCCATCTTGGACCTGCTGAAGGACTCATCTTGACGGAGTGCATAAATAAATGGAGTAAAACCTTTGAAAAGTTTATTTTTACTACATTGTAAGACTGGCAAGTTTACTTAAACAGATTCATATGAAAACAGGTGAACCTAATCTGAAACAGGTACCATTTTAGACATATCTAGATAAAGAGGCAAAGAAAAATATTAAATATGTTGAATTACAAAATAGGAAGTGTAGCTTGAACCTGTTTTTACAAAACATTGCATAAGATCTCTTGTTTTTCTTTTTTTTTGTGGTGTACAGTAGCACTGCAGGAGCACCCCCAATTTTATTGCCCCCCCACCGGTACAATGACAAAGATTATTCTATTCTAACCTGAAGTATCACATGTAATCTTGTAACGGTCCATGTCATTTATGATAAGACATTCATTTACATTATCAAATCACTGTATTGAAAGGGCAGTTAGGTTGTTTTACCATGCATGTTCTCTCTCTCGCTTTCAAAAAAGTTCAAAGCAGATAAACCCCTCCACAGAATCTGGTCTGCTCGACCTTTCTTCCTTGCAAAAGGAGTTTTGGTTACCAGTGTTCTTTAATAATTTTCTGTATAGTAATTTGAAGCTGCTACTGTGACTTCGTGCTGTAGAAATGACTTCAGTAAAAGAAAGCATTATTACAGTTGCCATGTTAACTGAAGCTAAAGGAGTTTGTTTTTTTTTTTGTTTTTTTTTACCTGAGGTGCAGCTGACTGCTCAGCAATAGAAGAAGGAAAGGACTCTTCACACACAGCTAGGCTTCGCACGAGTTTTAGCCTGGGGTTGGACTAGGGGAAGTGCAGGTAGGTGCAGTTAAAACCACACACAAATACGATGGGATCACCATCATCACACATACTGACAAAGCCCAAAACATAAAACAGCAACCAACAAGTGCCATCATTTCTTGTAAACAAATCAAACAATTTCAATATTTCACATTTCAGCTCACAAGTCATTCCCAGAGTGAGTCAACACAATCTGTGACTGTAGATACTGCCATTACCTTAATAATAACAACAATAATAATAAAAAAATGGAACAAGCATTATCACAAAGACGGAAGCCCCGTGTGTTCCTCAGGAAACAAACAAGCACTGCAGCAAGCAAAGTAAATGTAAGTCATCATTCTCATCATGCATGAATTTACACCAGGCGTAAGTGGGAAAAACTCAACAACAAAAAAAATCTAATTATATAATGGCAGCTCCACATAACTCACTTTTATATTGACTGCATCCTCAAGTGAAAAATAAAAAAAAGAGGCATCACAATATGCTCAACTATTTGACAGCAAATGCAGGTGCAAGTTCCAACTCAAACCAAGCAAATGGCACAATCAGAGCTCACAAGAAACAGGGTGCAGCACCTCTACACAACATGCACGTGAAGTATACCATACCTTAGAGTACTTCACAGGCTGTCCATGTAAGGGCGGAGTGCAGAAAAAAAAAGCACAGAAAAAAGAAAAAAAGAAAAACCGTCAATCCTGCAACAAATCTGAGTTAAATATGAGCTGCTGATATTGGCTCTGCAAATCAATTTAAACAAGGAAAGAACACAAAACTCCTAAACAACTACCATTTGCTTTACTTTGGCTATATTTAAACAACCCGTAATACAGCAATGCCTTAAACTGAGAGGAAAAAAACAAAAATTGCGAGCATCAAACAGAACCAGTAGACACGGAGCAAAAGTTTACGAAGTATAACACTCACTATAACCTGTTTAACACTCACTATAACATATGCTACAGAGATGGTGGAGGTGTGTGTGTGTGTGCGCGCGCGCGAGGGATTCGTGGCTCCATTTAGCAGTCGTGAATCAGACTTGTCCTCTGTGGTGAAAGACTCTGAAAGCAGAGCGACCAGCCGTTCAGCACTGTGTGAGGTGGTGCAGTGCCTCTGAGATTCACGCACAAGTAGCTCGGTGTGTGTGTGTGTGTGTGTGTGTGTGTGTGTGTGTGTGTGTGCGCGCGCGCGCAAAAACAGAAGCTCTCTCAGTGGCACGCACAAAGAAGCAGAGTTTGGGAGGGGAGCAACCTGGCAGGAGATGCTTCAGTGTAAATTGTAACACAGCCCAGTTCTCCACTTCCTAATCCCAACATGCAAGCACACAACCACATGCAGCTCCGTCCTTCCCACCTGTCCTCCAAAAACCAGAAGGACAACTCCTCCCCTCCCTCTTTGAGGTGGAGGGCCAAATAACACCAATAAAAAATTGAAATGGACCACTGTTGGTCCCATCTCCAATGCCTGTGACCTGCGTCGCCCCTTTCTATATCAGGTAATGCGGGTGTGGAGGAGGGGAGAGGACTGGTCCTGTGAGCGCACCGCTACACCAGCTAATTGAGCGGCGTGGGGCCGGTGGGGAATGAACAATGCCGCTAGGAGATAAAGGAATGGAAAGGGGGGAGAGCAAAAGGGCTGAAGTCAGCAGAAGTAGGACAGCCACCAGCCACCTGTCCCGCCGCAGAGGACGGAGCTACTGAGCTGGAGGCAGATGGTGACAAAGTCATCCAGTCTTTACCTCCCCTCCGCTTCTCCCCCATCCTTTGTCAGAATGCTGTTCTGTCCCACTGCTGCCGACACCTCCGCCGTTTCTTATCCCCGTATCTGCCTCCTTTAGTTCTCCCATAATGAACATTTTAGGCATTTAACCGATGTCCTTTCATGGTATGACAGAATTAGTTTCACCTTCTCTACTGCTGAAAATTACAAGCATAAAGGTCAAAGACTTCTGTGGCGTCAGCATGTCTTTGCATTCCTGTGACTGAGGAATAATTGCATTGTAGGTCAAATAAGAATATGACCATAGTGAGAGGAAAGCAACTTGTGAAATGTTTAGTATGAAAAAACAAAACAAAAAAAACCCTGGCATCTGAAAGACTTGTTTTGGGTATTATTTCGAATTAATTCATTATTTTAATTTTGTTTCCTTTTTTCAGAAATCAAAATACTGTGCAAGCTACACAATATTAATCAGTCCTCAATTTGTTCCGGTTTCTCAAATCTAAAGTTACTAATCTGTGCACCCGGGGTCCACTGGAATATCTCCCTCCCTTCTTTTTCTCTTTAATGTGTAAACTTTTTTTTTGGCCATTCTTACAAATAATCGTAATACAAATAGATAGGGTTACTTTTCACTGTTTGGGGGAAAAAACAAAACAAAACTACTGGGCATCTAGCTAGTAAATCCTACTTCATTTTGAAAGAACTTCGAAAATATTTTCTCTTTTTCAAGCACTACTTCAGAAGAAAATTTAGTGCCTACCTCGACTCACTGCAGTTGCTCTAATGCAAATGTCCTGAATGAAAACTGTTTTGACAGTGCAGTAGCTATGAAAAACTGACACAAAGCTCAAAATTTTCCAATGGAGCCCAACCAGATTCCCATATATCGAACTACATTCTAAATGGACCCCTTAATCAAAATTATTATGGAGCCCACAGTATTTAACCAAATATGGTCAAAAGAAGTGAAATTGAAGACAACTACATCAGTAACAATTCCATAAATTTCAGGTGAATAAACAAAACTGTTCGGAAAATGTATCAAATTAGCATTTCTGACTTTGCAATCAACCAACTTGCATATTTCATGTTCAATAGCAATGTGTGCTAACTTGAAAATAAGACCTACAGCTCAGGCCCTTACTGACACTGCCATGACATTTGACTTTGCTATATGTTTTTGAATGTTCCCAACACTATTAAACTACCAACAAAGAATTGTGGGGAAAATAAATAAATCTGACAAAGTGGATGCCTTTGAGGAAAACTGGTCAAAAACTATTGAAGCTCTTCAGATTTTGAATGATTGTCAAGATTTGAGGAAAAAAAAAAAAAAAAAAAAAAAGTAAAACCAGATTAAATGTACAAATAAAAAGAAAGGACATATGGCTCATTTCTCTTCAGCTCATTTCTGCTGCAGGCACACAGTTATGTCTTTCACCAAACTTATAGTGAAGCAGAGATTAACACTTTTATGAATCAGAACAAACAAAGAGCGAGAGTGTGGAAGTCAAACACTGAAGGACATTTACTTATTCAATTTTGCCGGAGAGACTGCTGGATTGCAGAATGCCCATTTATTACATTTGACATCTGTCAAAGGCATTGACAGAATTATTGTTAGTTAGAATGCCTTTTGTGTGCAGGCAGGGTGTATGACTTCACGCCTTTCTTTTTCATCTTTCCTCTAGTTTACCTCTGCTCTGCCTCCTGCCTTTTCTCTCTGTATGTCAATACCTTGTATTCTGTGTTATGTTACCTTTGGAGCCCACCTTCTTACCTCCCGGGGGCTCAACATGTCTCTCCTTCCACTGCAGCTCCCCCATGCTGGTGTCAGCCCATTCCTCGAGGTAGTGTAGACAGAGGAAGTTACTAGATAAATCGGGATTTAAGTCCAGATTATCTACCTGCCTGACTCTGTCCATCTCCAACTGCAATGCCTGAATGGGCTGAATCGTATATTAAGGTTTCTTTGACCACATTCAAAGATTTCACAAAGCATCACCATTCCCTATTTTCAGTGCTCATTTCATAGTCGATCAAAGACACACAGTACCAGTTTTACTTCAGCAGACAAATTTAACAAGTAAAAGATTCCCATGGCAGATATGTCTCAGTGACACAGAGACCTAATTAATTAGCAGTTTATTTCAAAGTGATCTCAGCTGTCTTGAACCCTCAGGAGATTAACCGCTCCAACATCTCCTGTGGAGGATACAGTAGCGCTAGGCAAGTTAACAGCCTATTTTTACTGCAGTAAAGATCATTAACAGAAGTTTCTCAGCATCTTTAGGTAGTCGTGAGTGAAGCATCTCACTCTTGATTGACTGACCTTGGTGCAACGGCAAGGTAGAGTTATAGCACACATTATTATTTCAGTCTGTGCTGATTATACTTTCCAGGAATAATCCTGCTTGCTGAAGCGGCAGGGGAAATAATCTTGAATGCCGCGGGTGACAGGAGATCCCCGGGGCAGATGGTGTTTGACGTTGAGTGTTACTGAATTTTCATGGAGATGAGTGTGGAAAGAGTTAAAGATATTTGTTGAAATGTCGACTATTTCCAGCTCACGCTGGGTCTGGCTGGGCTGCTGGCTCCTCTAACCCAAGGCTCCAGGAAACACTCGATATTATCGGAAAGTGCCACTTTTTTTTTTCACAACACTGCTCAATCATGTACCGCCGTGACAATAATCAAGAGGGATTTTTTTTTTTTGGTTACATTTACATTAAAGCTCTGCTGGGCAGCACTATTGTAGTATTGACGGAAGTGACAGTTATGAACACAGCAGCAAATCAAAATTGTGAGTATACAAGTAATATAGTATACAAATCATTTAGGTGTGACCGGAAGGGTTTACCCCTCATAATAAATGAATAAAGTCAAATCTATGAATATTGGCTTGGGCTGGTTCCTCCTCCTCCTCCTGATCTCTGATTTGAAACAATTTTCCCAAGGGTGCACTATCGCTGTTTTAGGAGCTGTGCAGCATTAGTCAAAAAATTAGTCAGTTGGCCAGGTACTAGCTAGTCAGTCTACTATTCAGTGATGAAAGGTGGCCATGGAGGGAGCAGGGGGAACCTGGACGTTTTTGGCAGGGGCTGAAGACCCAAAGCCATTAAATCTCAAATGCATTCTGGTGCATTTTCAGGTCTATTTACCCAGAAAAAAATAAATTAAAAAATCTAAAAATTCTATTTTTTTTTTTTGTTGGGTCAGGTCAATTTTTCCACCCTAGAGAAGAGTCTTTTCACACAACTTGTATTGTGACGATACAAGTTGTGTGAAAAGCCTATTTTCCAATATTGGCAAGATGACAAAACTATAACATATAGTGTGTCACATGGATTAGAATACGGTGTTACTATTTGATAAGACCACAGTCACAGTGGATTGTTGCTGTTCTCTCTACATTTATCTAAACATTTGACTTCAGCAATTTGTGCTTTTATAACAAATGATAGTATCTTCAAATAAATAAAATTTGATACAAGTAAAGCTGCATCTGCTGTTCATTAAGTCACCAATATAACTTTTAGCTCTCAGGAACACTGACTTGGGCTTAAATTAGATTCCAATTCACTTCTATAAATGGGAAACACAATAACATTCTTCCATCCAGTGCTGACATCAGCATTTCTCAACAAAATATATAATATATATATATATATATATATATATATATTATAGATCTTCCTCCACATGGATATTTCTCTCACATACACACTTCAGTTGGATTTGTATAAAACAACATCAACTGACAACAAATTCCATCAAAAACATGATATAATAAAATCAAAGACTTACCAGGAGTGTTAGTTTTTCCATATAAATGATTTAATAAAAGCGTTTTGGTCGAACCAGCCCCATTTGAATTTATTGATGATGAACAACATTTCATCCTTTTGTTTGTAGTGTCAACACGACGTGCAGCTCATTTTAAAATCTGTAATGGCGTCTCTTGTTCACTGCTGTGTGGTCAAGCTGCGTCGTGTTGCATTATCCTTCAGTCTTGGATCAGGATGTGAAAAAAATGAGACTTAATATCTGTGACATCACTGTGATGTCTCATCAGAGACATTTCCAAACAGTTTCACAAACAATCATTATTCAGACAAACCAGACTAAATCTGATGCAGGCCAGGAAAGCAAAAATAACCCTTCTTTACAGTTTCAGATCCATTACCGCTGCCTACCGTTTGGGTGTGGAGCATCAACTGATTCTGATGTACGAGGTCTATTAGAAAAGTATCCGACCTTATTATTTTTTTCAAAAACCATATGGATTTGAATTACGTGTGATTACATCAGACATGCTTGAACCCTCATGGGCATGCAAGAGTTTTTTTTCACGCCTGTCGGTTACGTCATTCGCCTGTGGGCAGTCTTTGAGTGAGGAGTCGCCCACCCTCTCGTCGATTTTTTCATTGTTTAGGAATGGCTCAGAGACTGCTGCTTTGTTTGATCAAAATTTTTTCAAAACTGTAAGGCACAACTGAGTGGACACCATTCGATAAATTCAGCTGGTTTTCGGTAAAAATTTTAACGGCTGATGAGAGATTTTGGTCTGGTAGTGTCGCCGTAAGGACGGCCCACGGTGCCTAACGGCGATCTGCGCTTCGAAAACGTCCACATTTCAGGCTCTGTTGACCCAGGAAGTTGTCAGAGAACAGAGAACTTTCAGAAGAAGTCGGCATGAGGAGTTTATTCGGACATTCCATTGTTAACGGACATTTTGTAATGAACGAACGTGCGGGCAGAGTCGCATGTTGGGCCGGACCTGACCGCGGGGGGGGGGGGGTCGCAACAGGAAAAACACCTCCGTTGGAAACCTTAACGGGCAAGTTGGAACATGCCCAAGCTGTTAAACAATTTCTCAGTTACTCACTTGTTGAAAGCCATCAAAAGCCACCTGAATTTTACAAATGGTTTTCAACACGGAGGTGTTTTTCCTGTCGCGGCGCACAGATTTGCCGAGTCGTCATGGAAACGACTCGGCGAATTTGCGCACGTCTTTCATTAAAAAATGTCCTTAAACAGTGGAATGTCCGCATAAAGTCCTCATGCCGGCCTCTTCTGAATCTTCTCTGTTCTCTCACGACGTCCTGGGTGAATTAAGCCTTAAATCAGGATGTTTTCAGGTCGAAACAGGCCGACGACGGCGCCTGGAAGCGCTGCACGACGTCCTGGTCCGTGGGAAGTCCTTACACCGACAGAAACACTCCCTAATCTCTCATCAGCCGTTAAACTTTTCACCGAAAACCAGCTTAATTTCTCGAATAGCGTCCACTCGGATATTCCTCACAGGTCCAGAAAACATTGATAAAGCAACGCGCGCCGTCTCGAGCAGCGTGTGAAACAAAGGAATTTAGCCGAGAGGGCGGGACCACATCTCACTCAAGGCCTGCCCACAGGGAAATGACGTCACCGACACGCGTGAAAAAACTCACGCATGCGCACGAGGGTTCAAGCATGATTGGTGTAATTGCACGTCATTCAAATCCATATAGTTTTTTAAAAAATAAAAAAGGTAGGATACTTTTCTTATAGACCTCGTATGCTATCAAAAATAACCCAGAAATGTTCACTATGCAAGTACAACCTGGATTTCAGTGAATTTCCGGAAAACTTTCATCACTGACTATCAGAACTAGTTGTCCCAATCATACAGTATGTTTTACTGTAAAGCTGGAAACGTAATGAACAATCCAACAATACAATCAGGATGCCTCTGCTGTTGGGTGTTTCTGGCGCAGGTACACAGTGGTGATGATACCTTGCAATTTGTGTGGGACACAAACAGCAGCCTCATTACTACCATGGTTATCACGACAGTAGGGCCAACGTTTGTGTTGTATCCTTAGCAGCTTTTCTCATTCCCATCACAGCAAACCACAACCCCCCCCCCCAAAAGGTTTGAGTTATTAAACGGCTGTATTTTCCATTAGTTTTTGCTAATATTGTCTTAAAACATGCTTTCAATTCAGTATTAGTTTGATGAGTAAATGCCAATGTACAATCCTGTGTGCAAGCAGAGTGTACATGTGTCATGAATCTGCCTCTGAATATTGTGTTGTACAATTGGCAAACTGTGCGTTTAACTTTAGACCAGGTCTTTGGTGGTCTATAGCCTGATTGCATTTGCTGACTTACAGACGCAACACACCAGCCTTGCACCTGATCAGCTTATTTTACGATGAGCATGCCCATGGGTGCACAGATGAGTGCAAGTACCATTTGGTAATTACACCACATCGGAACTGGGCAGCTGATAAATGTGTTGGTTGGAAAGCATCACTGAAACTTGCACTGCACAGTGCTGAGTGACACTAGAGATGTATGGATTGGATTTTCCTGAAATGTGTCACCTGGGTAAAAATTTCAGTGCTCAGTAGAGGAAGCTATTTGGACTATGCATGGATCTTTACCTGTCCATCTTTCTTATTGTTGCTCCTGTGGTCATCTCTGCTGCCCTCGCTCTGGTCCAAAATCTCAGTCTTGGTGGTGTTGTCTTTTGAAGATGACACAGTGTCAGCAGCTTCGGAAACCTTCATTGTTTCAGTGTCAACGGTATCGGACATTCTCATTGCAAAGTCCTACTGGGAGATGGTGGCAAATATAGAGAACCTGCAAGACATGGACGAGTTCATAAGCAATTTCAATGATAAAATGAGAGACTCTCAAAGGACCTCATGAGATTAAAACCTATCGAAACATCTATCTTTCTGTGACAAAGCTGCTGAGAATTACAGACATCCCTGAAATACAGTCAGGACAGTGAGTATTTTTGTGGTTTTCCCTCAGTGTAAATCAATCAAACCTTGCTTATACTGTAGACCTAACTTTAAATCAAGCTTAACAAATAGAGACAACCATTTAGGAATTTGTCATTTTTATATAGTGTCCCTCTATTTTAGAGTCCATAAGTAATTGGACAAACTAAATGCAGGTCCACAAAGTTTTTCCAAACCAGGAATAGGGGCGCCACACTCCCTTGTTTTGGCTGTGCACCCCTTTGCTGAAATTTTTTTTAAGCATTATTTCTAGCATTCAGCCTTCCCCTCTGTGATCCATTCTTCTGTAAATACATAACATTGATGACAGGAAATAGCAAACCCGTTCATAATAAACGTTGCATTTTTTCCCAAAATACTAAAAACATGGCAAAATGACAGTAAGAATGTGTCAACTAGCCCTATTTCTTGTTTCCGGTCCTTCAAGAAGCCTCAGAATGTTCATTTTGACGTCAAATTTTCAAAAGCTCTGCACCATGGAAGGGAAGAGAGCATGCTCCACTCCCTCGCATCTGGTGTTGTCCCCTTGCTAAATTTTTTTAGAAAAGAAAAAACAAAAACAAAAAAAAAACCCAGCAGATCAATAGGTCAGTAGACAGCTACAGGTACAAGCCACTGAATATTTCTTGGACTTCATTCGCGTAACACAAAATGCATGGTAATGTCTGTCAGGAGTAGGCATTTCTCAAAAACTTGGTGACAGCAAGGAGACTAGTGAGGGAAGCCACAAAGACACCCAATACAACTCTGAAGGAGTTACTGGCTTCTGCTGCTGTGATCAGAGAATCTAGACTGTGAAAGTTTTGTGCTGTTCCACCAGCTAAACATTCTTATGGTTGAGAGGAATAGAGACAGATCTTCAAAGACGACAGATCAAACTTAGGTTCCAGTCTTCAGTGTGCCTTCTGGCAAGAAGCATCCGCCATTTCACATCTTTTTAAAAAATCCATCTCTGTTCCACTTGACTATGAAGCTGTGTCATTGTGGTGCCGTGGCACAGAGAAGGACCAAAGATATGAAATCTCAGATTGAGTTTGCCAGACGGCACATGACAATTCAGTAAGGTATGTTTTCTAGAATATATTCCATTTCTAAGGTAGAACTCTAGTGTATACTAAGGTATATCTAAATATCTAAAAAAGGAAGAGTAGAACAGAAGAGTAGAACAGAGTAAAGTTGAGCCACTTAGGTGCCTGGTCTTGAGAACCAGGGATGGCAGGTCAAAAAGCTTTTTTATCCCATGGGAACTCTCCCTACCCACCCAAGCGGCTCAAGAAAATGGACATATCATAATAATCTATCGTAAGACATATAATAAGAAAATAGAATTCATGTGTATATAAGTGATATTTACATAATAAGGGTAATAAACAACATATACAAGAAATATGGTTATTATCTAATATTATAGGAGCAAGCTTCTAAAACCTAAATAGTAATACAGGAGAAGATTGTAGTATACATATACTTAGTCTAGACTAGTAGTAAAATTAAATTACAGCTAGTAGGCGAAGCTTTAAATATGGTTATATAACTATAGAAACAATCTACTATGTAATATGTTAGGTATCAGTCTAAAGTAAAACCTGTTAGCTTACTACAGGAAGACAAAATACATAATCTGTATGCTATAAAATGGAAACCTCAAACTAGGTACTATATGTTGATATCTATTACAGAACCCATAAACTGAAAAATAATTAATCTACACCATGTAAAAAAATTATGTAAATAACCAAAATAAGCTAACTATAGTTAGAGGATCTAACATAAAAATATCCATTAATAAGCCAACCATACTTAGCTAGCTAACAAAATAAACAAAACCAGTAACTGTGTATAATAAGTATAATAATGTAGTTAAACCCTACAATAATGATATTAACAAATACATATAACAACAAATGTAGACAAAAGTGTGTATTAACGTAGGTATTAAAACAGAAAAGAACTGACTATATTGTTAGCTATAATAAACAGTGCTACAACCGGCTAGATAAGCTAATGTTAGCTGTTAGGTATAACTAATTGTACCCCACTCCTCCAATATTTATAAATTATATTAAAAAAAGAACAAGAAAAAAATTTAAGCGTGCTGAAATGTACGAGGTCTGTTAGAAAAGTATCTGACATTTTTTTCAAAAACCATATGGATTTGAATCACGTGTGATTACATCAGACATGCTTGAACCCTTGTGGGCATGCAAGAGTTTTTTCACGCCTGTCGGTTATGTCATTCGCCTGTGGGCAGTCTTTGAGTGAGGAGTGGCCCACCCTCTCGTCGATTTTTTCATTGTTTAGGAATGGTTCAGAGACTGCTGCTTTGTTTGATAAAATTTTTTTCAAAAACTGTAAGGCACAACTGAGTGGACACCATTCGATAAATTCAGCTGGTTTTCTGTAAAAATTTTAGTCTGTGTCGCTTTAAGGACGGCCCACGGCACCTGATGGCGATCTGCGCTTCGAGGCGGCGTCGTTTCGCTGTTTCAAGCTGAAAACTTCCACATTTCAGGCTCTGTTCACCCAGGTCGTCGTCAGAAAACAGAGAAGTTTCAGAAGAAGTCGGCATGAGAAGTTTATGCGGACATTCCACTGTTAAAGGAGATTTTGTAATGAAAGAATGTGCGGGCAGATTCGCATGTCGGACCGGACCCGACCGCAGGGGGTCGCGACAGGAAAAACACCTCCGTTGGAAACCTTAACGGACAAGCTGGAACATGCCCAGCTGTTAAACAATTTCTCAGATACTCACTTGTTGAAAGCCATCAAAAGCCGCCTGAATTTTACAAGTGGTTTTCAACACGGAGGTGTTTTTCTTGTCGCGGTGCAGACGGATTTGCGTCGTCGTCACGGAACCGACTCGGCGAATTTGCCTGCACGTTCTTTCATTACAAAATCTCCTTTAACAGTGGAATGTCCGCATAAACTCCTCATGCCAACGTCTTCTGAAACTTCTGTTCTCTGACGACGTCCTGGGTGAACAGAGCCTTAAACTAGGAAGTTTTCAGCTCGAAACAGCCAGACGGACGCCACCTCCGACCGCACCGTGCCCATCCTCTTTGTGAGCTGTCCTTAAAGCGAAAGAAACTCCACAACCTCTCATCAGCCGTTAAACTTTTCACCGAAAACCAGCAGAATTTCTCGAATAGTATCCACTCAGATATCCCTCACAGGCCCTGAAAAAATTTTGATAAAGCAACGCGCGCTGTCTCCAGCAGCGTCTCAGACAAAGGATTTCAGCCGAGGGCTGGACCAGTGCTCACTCAAAGCCTGGCCACAGGCGAATGACGTCACCGACGCGTGAAAAAACTCACGCATGCGCACGAGGGTTCAAGCATGTCTGGTGTAATCGCACGTGATTCAAATCCATATAGTTTTTTTTTTTTTTTTTATAAAACTGTCGGTTTCTTTTCTAATAGACCTCATATATAGAGATATGATATAAGTACCTTAGTGAATGGACATAAAGGTGGTATTGTTCCAGGCTAAAGACAGCTCGAGGCTTGTAGCTATAGCGACAAGTAGGTCAAAATAGCCTTAAGCTTTAAGCTCTAATTCTGATGGATGAATATTTTTAATTTCATTCTCAAAATTAGGGTTATTTAAAGTAAGTAGGTCATCAATGTAATGGAAGTTATTAAAAAATGTTTTTGCTCACTGGCTATTAGTTTTAAGTTTATCTTTCATAAATTTATGGGTGATTCTTAGACTACGGGCACTTATGTCCTTTGATCATATTGTATGAAAACAGAAAAAAGGGGAAATTTCACACTTATAGTTATCTTTACAATGAAAGTGTTTTAAGAAATTTGTTCTAGTAGTCTATGATGACTTTTTCACCTTTTTTCAGCATCATTATATGCAAATATTGCCGTTTTGTGCTTGTCCCACACCCAGACTTTTGATCTTCAATAAAAATGAATGGTAAAGAAATGTTTTTTCTAATGTTTTAAAATATCTCTGAATAAAATATCAGTAAAATAATCAAAACATAAGTGCACACACTAATCCTCCGCCGTCGCTCACCCGGTGCTCCCACGCAGCTCTCAGCGTCAACTTAAACACTCTGCTCACACTGATATCCAAGGGTTGAAGCTGTTTTGTTCGCCATGCCGGAATAACAGCAAGCACCGTATTCGTCAGCTTCACACGCTGTGGGTGAGGTGAGGAATACGCGTCCAAGGTTCTGTTCTCTGATTGGTTATCGCGACCAGTGTGACTTATAGGATGGCCGCCATACTACAGTGTCCATGATGCATTGCATTTCCTTTTCTGGTGGCCATTTTAAAACATAGATCGACTCTGTCACGTAAAATTGTTTTGTTACAGTAAATTAATTGAGATCCTACCGGTATATTTTTCATTTATAAGTCGCACCGGAGTATAGGTCGCACCCCCGGCCAAAACATGTAAAAAAGTGCGACTTATAGTCCGGAAAATACGGTACTCAAAACCTGGATTAATCTTTTTAGTCATATAGCACTATTATTATTCTGAACACTACTGTACATGAACTAGAGGCCTCTATAAATCTACTACCTATCGGATTTTTGGGATGGGAGACTCAAACCTAGATCTGATCCATTTTTTTTATATTAACTCATTGAGTGCCAGCCATTTTCAAAGTTCAGAACATCCCAGTGCCAGGCTTTTTTCAGCATTTGAGTGTTTTTGAAGACCCATAGAAAATTGAGTTCTATATGTCCATGTCAACAACAAACATACCAAAAGAAACTTCAGACTTTCCTTTATTATCAGAAAAATAACATCTTTGGCGCTGAGCGTTACTATCAGAAAAGACGCGTTTAAGAGCCAATGGCATCAAGTGAGTTAAACTTCGTCTCTGCTCCATGAAGCTGTGAGTAGGGGCACAACAGGCAAAAGTTGCAGTAATCTAATGTGAACAGTTCTATGTAAAAATATTCATTCTGTGGTCCACAGGTGCTCACACTCAGTATAAATTTGTTCAAAGTCTCATTTGGACTCAGCTCACTGTTTCAATACTGAATTTAGAGTAAAAGCAACATAATCCCACGAATAATAACAGAATCACTCTAAGGAGTACAAGTGCAATAAGCATCCAGACACGCTTCATTATGCATCGCTCTCCCACAGAAAGCCTAATAGACCTTTTTTTGAGGCGGACATTTTGAGCTGTAATGTAGGAAAAACACAAGCGTCACTAATGGCATTACTGATTAATTCCATTTAGGTGTGCAGTAAGCCATGCTAGTGTTATCGGCGCGTGCCAAACACAATGACACCTCTAAATGCAGCCATTATTAATGTTATTAGTCTGTGCTCATTTGCTGCTTTTGCCCATCTTATCTGCTCAACAGATATCAGCTGCTGTTCTGACACAGTGCTTATAAAGTGCTGTGTATAACTTCTAATAACTTGTTCTAGCTAATCAAACAAAAATAAGGGCAGTCTGACAAAGTTGAACTGGGTCTGGGTGGAAAAAGTATTTACTCCTTGGTTACCAAATCAAAAAAGGCCAAACTGCAACAATTTTGGGACCAACTTGAAAAAGGCACACAGAAGACTGAACACCGCCAACCAAGTCATCAGTTAAATAGGATTTATTTCAGCCGCGTGAGGGTAGCCAAAAGCTCTTACCTCCGAGAAAGCTCAAAGAAAATTCAGAGAAAATGAGAAAGAACATGACTAAAATACAGAATGGGGAGAGTTAGAGTTACTTGAAAGGCTGTGTCACTCCAAAGAACCACAGCGAATGCCATTATCAATAAGTCATCCTCCCGCTCCCCACAAATCAGTAATACAAAGTGTTGAGGGATCAAACAAGTACACACTTGTGCTAAATACCAATGAAATTGGTCAGCTGCTTCTTGAGATATCACTCAAACAAGGGCGGCAATGACAATATCTTGAATACATTGCTATGACACTGAAATTGACCCAATGTTACTAATCAACTGGTGTCGGGGGATCACCCAAGTACGCCCTTATGATAAATATGAATGACACTGGTCAACTGGTTCTTGAGACATGGCGCTAACATGGCGCTGATGGACGGAGATGCAGAAGGTCACCAAAGGGCCAAGGCCACCCCCCCAAAAAAACTGCTGGTCTCCCACTTCAAAACACGATGCTGTTCATGATGCCACTGTCACAAAGACACTGGGCAAAGACATCTCTGTTCAAGAGTGGCAAGGCAAAAACCACTGTTAAGATGAACCTCTTTTGGGTTCATCTTAATTTTTGCCAAAATACATCTCAATTTCCTAAAAACATTTTGGACATTTTCCAGGGAATGAAGCAAAACTAGAACTGTAAAGAAGACAGGGTCCTGTTATATCCAGTCAATGACAAAGCTGGTAAGTGAATGTTTGGGGATAAATTGCAAAGACTAGGGAAAGTGCCACAATCCTCCACAATTTTCTCTACCAGGAAATCCTCAAGGACACTACCTGGTCATGCCGTCAGGCAATGATCTGAAACACAAAAGCAACTCTACATCTGAATAACAAAAAAAAAAAAACAACAACAAAAAAAACAAACAAAACAAAACGAACGCTTTGAGTTGACTCTGTCAAAGTCCTGTCTTGAGTTCCATTAAAACAGCGTAGCAGGACTATTCCTGCTGAAAAACTGTTCAATTTGGCTCAACTAAAACACTTCTGTAAAAAAAAAAAAAAGTTTTCCACCACTGATATGTGCACCACTTATCTCCAGCTTTGAGATGCATCTAGCTGCAGTTGTTGCCGTTCAAAGGTGGTACAACCAGCTATTACTCCAAGGAGGCAATGACATGGGTGATACAAATGTTTGGTTCCAATAAACAAAAACAGGAGAGGGGGTAAAAAAAAAAAGAAAATTATTTTGTATTTATTCAGGCTGCCTCAATTTCATGTTAAATATAGTTTATCTGAAACAGTTTAGTATGAAATGTACAAATGGGAGAAATCATGGAGGAAAAATAAATGTTTAAGTGTACAGAAGGAAAATTTGCTCTAGTGAGGTTAGACCATGTCAACAAAAATAAAATTCTGACTGAGATTCAGAGTTTGAAATTAGAGTTGTCTTTTTATAAGTTAAGTTTGTACTTGTTTAACATCTTAAAACTTACAGATCACTTCCAGGTTAAATCATACCGTCATTACTTTTCATAGACGTCCTTCAAGGGCACTTTAATTATTATTATTTTTTAAAGTAATTCTCTGTAATCAGACAGTAGACTAGTGGGGGGTTTGGTTGATGGATTGGTGGCCCAATCAGCTTTGGCTTTTCTATAGCAATAGGCATGTGTACAGTGTGCAAAAATAACAACTCTCATTGTGTTCGACATGTCATTGGACAAGAGAAAAGGAAAAATAGGTCATATTTGTTATTTACAAAACTGAAATATCCCTGAAAAACAAAACTACAGATTTGTTTTTGTTTTTTTTCTTTGAATGCAAAGCTTTGGAGTTTGTTTTAAACCATGACCCAAGGTACATTGGTGCTGAATATGATGGCCTCAGATGAACCATGGAGTGACAAAGTCAAATTCGGTTTCATATTATTGGTCAGCTCGGTTCTGTGACACTGTTTACCACAACAACAGAATCATTGGTAAGGTTTTATGGAGCCCAGTCGTTTTGTTAGTTTGCCCCATCTGAATTAGCAAATACGTTTAGAGATTCTACTTTTTTGGCAATGTTATAAAGTACCTATTTTATTGCGGTCTCAGAAATAACAAAAATGCCAACTCTCTGGCGTACTGAATATTGTGCAATGCAGCACTCTGTCGTGATTGGCAGATGCTGCTTCAACGAACTGCACCAGGAATAATTAGGCGGAAACACTGGTGCAGAAAGATGAGAACAGTATTGAAAAGTTGGAATAATAAGCAGTTTTGGCACACGTGTGTTATTTTGGCATGCAGTTTTTTTTTTGTTTTTTTATTTGGAAATTCACAAATTTAGTGTGTTTTTATTTTTTTTTTTTGTAGTTTGTGTGATAGTTGTAAAATTGCATTTATTTTTTGTGAGGTTTTATGTGCAAAAAACAGTTTTAGCATAAAATCGACACCTAATTGCCCATTATGTGCCAAAACAGTGGCACAAGTTGAGCCAAATACTGTGACATTTTTCAGTTTACCCAATAATTACCAGTATTTCTGCAGTTACAGTTTTAGGGCTGCAAATAATTATTTTTGTAATCGATCAACTATTTTCTGGATTAGTAGATTAGCTGTGAAGGCCATAAAAACATCAAAAAATGTTATCCAAAGCCCAAGACGATGTCTTCAAAGATATTAAAAGATATGCAGTTTGCCAGTTATGGGAAAAGCATCTTGTAAAATAAACCAGAAAATGTTCACCTTTAGGAAGATGAGATGAAAAAATTAGATAAAAAAAAAACAAAAAAACCTCAAAGCAATTCAGTGATTATCAAAATTATTTATTAATTTAACAGTTGATTAATCATTGCAGCTGTATAGAGTTAACTCACAATTAATTAATCACAAAAACTAATCCAAAGAGCTAGTGTGTTGTGTTACTGAAATAACTATGTTGACAAATTTAGAACAGAAAAACCTGTTTGCATAAATATTTTAGCATTTTTGGCAGTCATTTTTAATAAGGAGAGCAGACAAACTAAATTTCCTGAAGTTTTACAGAGTTTCCTGTAAGTTGCATCAAACTAAATGGTATGTCATTTACATGGAACTCGCACAAGAACATACAGACCATAAAAAACTAAAATGTCTGATCATATGATGTGGATACTATAGAACTCAAATTTTCTGGTTTAAGAAGACAGTAGGAACTAAAGGTGAGAGGCTGAATAACTACAGCCAAAAAGTAGAGGACACACTTTCTCACAAGACCGATGTGTTAAAATTTATTTATTAAAATGTACTACCTAAAAATGTGCACTAGCACAGATCATTTAAGAGTCTGTAAGGCATTTTATTGTGTTTGTATTCGATTAATGTCCCAGAGGAAATGTTAGTCACTGAATTGGTGTGTGCAGTCATCCAAAAATTTGAATTACTGGGACAACAATAAATCTGTGTGCATGTGAATGCAAATGCAAAGTCCTCAGACATGTACTACAGAGGTGGTCTAAATAGGAACAGGTGAAGTGTGCAGTTCACAGCCCAGGAAACATGCAGATTTGGGTTAATTCAATGTCCCCGGTACAAATAGTGTGTAAAATGCTGCACTTAGAGAGCTTGTGCATTTGTACTTGATTCTGCAGTGCTTTAAAAAGATATCACATCATTGCACCTATGGTTTGATACGGGCAATATTTCTGTAATAGCAGGACCTCCCTATGCTGAAGTCAGTGCGAGTTCATCCCACTGACACTAATTCAGTCAGACCCCATGCAGCGAACACGCACACAAAATAAAGAAGGAGAGCAGACATCTGGTACATGAGAGCTATGATTAATAGGTTAATTAGAAACAGGCTCATCAAATTCACTTTGCACATCAAAACTGGATCCACACATGACAGCATGTGTAGCGTGCTGTGCTTGTGTACATGACTAAATGTACGCCTTACACTTTATTTGCACCAATTACAGCCATTTTCCGATCTGATCGCTGAGGAGTGAACCTGCTGAAACTTGATTGTTTCTTTCTGCCCCTAAAGAGCAGAGACAGCGAGCAAGAGCCGCACCCTTATATATATGTGTAGAAAAAAAAAAAAAAAAAAAAAGCAGCGCCCAAATCTTCTATGCTGGAGTAATCGACTTCAACTGAGGTCTTCTGCCTGCAAATGTACTGCTTACCCAATGTGCACGAGGCTGGGGGGATATCTAAAATTTAGCTGGACACTGAAGAGTCAAACGCTGAATTGCAATGAGCTGTCAGAGTCGTGACAAAAGCAATGCCGGCTGCTGCTTTACATTATTTTTACATTTCCAAAGAAAACAGCTTCACTTTGAGGGTCTGCGTGCGCGCCTTTGAATATTTAGTGTCTGTTGCTGACATTTTGATGAGTGAAGTCTCTTGAGTTACGCTGCTTAAAAACTACACTATTGGACGTATTTTCAAGAGCCCAGCTTGTGACAGATTCCCATTTTGTCCCTCAACAAATCACTCTTCCAAACACATTTTATCATGGGACCGAAGTGTTGGGCTAAATCTACCCTCAGACTTTGATGCATTTGGATTTCACCAGCTCATCTCTCACATAGGAGGTAATTTGCACAATGCGCCTGTTTAGAATCCCCAATGTCTTGACTGCATAATACCAATCATCATTTTTATCCTTAACAGAACATTAAGGAAAATGCTCAGAATTTAGGGGAGCCCAAATATTTCTATTCTAAGCAGGTGTTATAATAAACACATTTATTCACTAAAAAAAAAAAAAAAAAAAAAAAAAAAAAAAAAAAATCTACAGCAACCACAATCATGTCACATTAGGATAAAAAATCTGCTACAGATGTTTCAGTTGTAGTTGAACTGCAGTTTGTTTGTGTGAGAACCTTTTAAGATTACAGAGGCGGCTGTACTGACTGAAGGTTGGTGTATGCAAAACCTACATGTAGCTGTGCACGGCTGTTTTATTATACAGATCATGTCCACGGGGACACTGTCACATTTAATGTATTCTCCCGATGAGTGTCTGCACAAGGATTCTTTTATTTATTTATTTATTTTTAAGCAAAGATTAGTGACAAAGTTGAACTTGCATATATCAGCAGGCAGGACACGCCAGGTGGCAACTAAATCTGGTCCGTTCAAGCAGTCACTTTGATTTGGTACAGAGGGCAATGTGACATGTTGAGGGGAGAGGGCCCCACCTCGGTGCGCTCTGGGTTTCTGCGGCATATTTACACCTGGATTTATTGCTCTACTCATATCGATGCTGATGTCTACATGGACATGTACGAAGTCTGTTAGAAAAGTATCCGACCTTTTTATTTTTTTCAAAAACCATATGGATTTGAATCACGTGTGATTGCATCAGCCAAGCTCGAACCTTCGTGCGCATGCATGAGTTTTTTCACGCCTGTCGGTTGCGTCATTTGCCTGTGAGCAGGCTTTGTGTGAGCGCTGGTCCACCCCTCTCGTCGTTTTTTATTGCGAATAAATGTCTGAACGATTTGGAGCATTGCTGCATCAGTTTTTTTTCCAGAAACTGTGAGAGACCTCCAGGTGGACACCATTCGGAAAATTAATATGGCTTTCAGGGACGATTTTATGGGGATTACACAGATTAAGGAGTGATCCAGATGGTTTAAAGACCGCCCACAACTGCTGAGAGCGCGCCGCGCTCTGAGCGCCGATCGACAGGCTCAAACCCCGCTGAAACAGCTCATTTCCAACGTGAAGGCTTTGATCTGGGACGTCGTCTGACTACCACAAAAAGGCAGAAGCCGTGGATATCAGCACTTTTTCAGCACATTCCACTGTTACAGGAGTTTTTTTTTCATGGAAAGAAAAGCGGAGGGACGCGCCACGGAGCCGTTCATTACGCGGCACAAATCCACCTCCCTGTTGGTCTCACAGGATGGCTTTCAGGTGGATTTCAGACGGCTGTCGGTTGCATTTTCAGTCGTGTGATTATCTGAGAAATTGAGCATGAGCTGGACATGAGACAACATGTCCTGTGAGGCTTCACCACGGCGTTGCATTTGGCCATGTGGCTCCACCGCGACGCGCGGAATTCCGCTCCTCTTTCCATGACAAAAACTCCTGTAACAGTGGAATGTGCCCTTCATTTCTAAACTGGACGCTGTCTTGATCCGGTATGTTGTCTGACTAGCACATGAATTGTGAAAAGACGTGGACATCAGTACTTTTTCGGCACATTGAGACAGACGTGCGGAGGAGTTCCGCACCTACATATACACATACAGTGGTCCCTCGCTATATCGCGGTTCACCTGTCCCGGCCTCGCAGTTTCACAGATTTTTTTTAGTGAAATTTTGCATGTTTTTTTTTTTTTTTTTTAACAGTGCATTGTGTTCTGCGACCTCATCAGGCGGGCCGGTCAGCATCACCACGATTGCTCTCACTGCCTCAGATGTGCTTACTGCGTCCGCGGGCTTGGTAAGCACCACAGCGGGCCACTCACACCGCCCCACTGTCTGCTGTGCAGAGTTGCAGCCAAAATCTGGCAACAGGTCCAGAGACTACGCTCGCTGTTTTGATGCAGAGCGCTCCAGCAGCCCGCAAGGACAGAATTCAGCAGCGCTGCATGGTCTCGGTAACCGCAGCCACAGAGCTCCGTGGCCACAGAGAAGTTTGTATCTTTTTAATGACCTGATTCTTTGCGGGTCCTGCATCCGTCCCGCAACGGTAACACCGGCAGTGAACGAAGAAACAGACACGCAGAATACAATGCGCGTCTGTTTATAATCTTCTCGCCCAGAAGAAAAAAAAAAAAGAGCGCCAACAACTACCCATAACTGTGTTCTTCACTCGGAAAAGACACCTGCACTGAGGTGTCTCTCAGTGGAAAAAGACGTGACAGCGGAACCGGCGCCACGATGAAGAGGCGCGATCAGAGAAATACTGGTCAGTCACTATTAATAATTTCTTATGTGTCCAACCTCATAGGTTGATCATTAAAATTAAGTTTGTTAGTTCTAAAAGCCATCATAATTATTTATAGGAAAACATTATTTTTATTTCTCAAACAAATGTTTGGGCCTGAAAACAAGTTTTGATCTTTGGTTTCATTCTATAACACTGGTCTTATTTTTCTACTAAGGTTTGAACTTTGAGAGTGTTTACACAGGAGAGAAAAGTGAGAAAGTGTGTGTAGTGAGGGGTTTTACAGCCTTAAAACATCTGTAATAATTGTAAAAAATAACGTTGACTACTTCACTGATTTCACCTTTCGCGGGCTATTTTTAGAACGCAACTCCCGCGATAAACGAGGGACCACTGTATACACACACACACACACACACAGTGAGGAAAATAAGTATTTGAACACCCTGCGATTTTGCAAGTTCTCCCACTTAAAAATCATGGAGGGGTCTGAAATTTTCATCTTAGGTGCATGTCCACTGTAAGAGACAGTCTTAAAATCAGGAAATCACAATGTATGATTTTTTTAATAATTTATTTGTATGTTACTGCTGCAAATAAGTATTTGAACACCTACCAACCAGCAAGAATTCTGGCTCTCACAGACCTGTTCATTTTTCTTTAAGAAGTCCTCTTATTCTGCACTCTTTACCTGTATTAATTGCACCTGTTTGAACTTGTTACCTGTATAAAAGACACCTGTTCACACACTCAATCACACTCCAACCTGTCCACCATAGCAAGACCAAAGAGCTGTCTAAGGACACCAGGGACAAAACTGTAGACCTGCACAAGGCTGGGATGGACTACAGGACAACAGGCAAGCAGCTTGGTAGAAGACAACTGTTATGATTACGAGGTCTGTTAGAAAAGTATTGTACCTTTTTATTTTTTTTCAAAAACTATATGGATTTGAATCACGTGCGATTATGTCAGGCAAGCTTGAACCCTCGTGTGCATGCGTGAGTTTTTTCACGCCTGTCGGTTGCATCATTTGCCTGTGGGCAGGCTTTGAGTGAGCACTGGTCCACCCCTCCCGTCGGAATTCCTTTATCTGAGAACTTGCTGAGAGACTGACGCTTTGCTTGATCAAAATTTTTTCAGAAACTGAGACACATCCAAGTGGACACCATTGGAGAAATTCAGATGGTTTTCGGTGAAAATTTTAACGGCTGATGAGAGATTAAGGAGTGTTACTATCGCTTTAAGGACGGCCCACGGTGCCGGACAGCGCGCCGCGCCCCGAGCCGCCGTCGCCAGCCTGTTTCAAGCTGAAAACTTCCAAATTTAAGGCTCTGTTGACCCAGGACGTTGTGAGAGAGCAGAGAAGTTTCAGAAGAGGTCGGGATCAGCAGTTTATCTGGACATTCCACTGTTAAAGGAGATTTTGTAATGAAAGACGTGCGGACGGATTTGCGCGGCAGCACAGGAAAACACCTCAGTTTTGGAAACCATTTGTAAGATTCAGGTGGCTTTCGATGGCTTTCAGTCAAGTGAGTATCCGAGAAATTGTTTAACAGCTGGGCATGTTCCAACTTGTCCTGTAAGGCTTCCAACGGAGGCGTTTTCCTGTGCTGCCGCGCGATGAGCGGCTACGTGCCGACGTGCGAATCCGTCCGCACGTCTTTCATTACAAAATCTCCTTTAACAGTGGAATGTCCGGATAAACTGCTGATCACGACCTCTTCTGAAACTTCTCTGTTCTCTCACGATGTCCTGGGTCAACAGAGCCTTAAATTTGGAAGTTTTCAGCTTGAAACAGGCTGGCGACGGCGGCTGGGGGCGCGGCGCGCCGTCCGGCCCCGTGGGCCGTCCTTAAAGCAATAGTAACACTCCTTAATCTCTCATCAGCTGTTAAACTTTTCACAGAAAACCATCTGAATTTCTCGAATTGTGTCCACTTGGATGTCTCACACAGTTTCTGAAAAAATTTTGATCAAGCAAGGCGTCAGTCTCTCAGCAAGTTCTCAGACAAAGGAATTCCTATGGGAGGGGTGGACCAGTGTTCACTCAAAGCCTGCCCACAGGCGAATGACGCAACCAACAGGCGTGAAAAAACTCACGCATGCGCACGAGGGTTCAAGCTTGGCTGATGTAATTGCACATGATTCAAATCCATAGAGTTTTTGAAAAAAATAAAAAGGTCCGTTACTTTTCTAACAGACCTCGTATTTATTAGAAAGTGGAAGAAACACAAGATGACTGTCAATCTCCCTCGGTCTGGGATTCCATGCAAGATCTCACTTTGTGGGGTAAGGATGATTCTGAGAAAGCTCAGAACTACACAGGAGGACCTGGTCAATGATCTGAAGAGAGCTGGGACCACAGTCACAAAGATTACATTAGTAACACATGATGCTGTCATGGTTTAAAATCCTGTAGGGCAGCAAAGTCCCCCTGCTCAAGCCAGTACATGTCCAGGCTCATTTGAAGTTCACCAGTGACCATCTGGATGATCCAGAGAAGGCACGGGACAAGGTCATGTGGTCAGATGAGACCAGAATAGAGCTTTTTGGAATCAACTCCACTTACCATGTTTAGAGGATGAGAACAACCCCAAGAAAACCATCCCAACCGTGAAGCATGGGGGTGGAAACATCATACTCTGGGGGTGCTCTTCTGCAAAGGGGACAGGACGACTGCACCGTATTGAAGGAAGGATGAATGGGGTCATGTATTGCGAGATTTTGGCAAACAACCTCCTTCCCTCAGTAAGAGCATTGAAGATGGGTCATGGCTGGGTCTTCCAGCATGACAATGACCCCAAACACACAGCCAGGGCAACTAAGGAGGGGCTCTGGAGTGGCCTGTCCAGTCTCCAGACCTGAACTCAATAGAAAATCTTTGGAGGGAGCTGAAACTCCAAACCTGAAAGATTTGGAGAAAATCTGTATGGAGGAGTGGACCAAAATCCCTGCTGCAGTGTGTGCAAACCTGGTGAAAAACTACAGGAAACCTTTCACCTCTGTAATTGCAAACAAAGGCTACTGTACCAAATATTAACATAGATTTTCACAGGTGTTCAAATACTTATTTGCAGCAGTAACATACAAATAAATTATAAGAAAAAAAAAATAAAAAAAAAATCATACATTCTGATTTCTGGATTTTTTTTTTTTTTTTAGATCATGACTCTCACAGTGGACATGGACCTAAGATGAAAATTTCAGACCCCTCCATGATTTCTAGGTGGGAGAACTTGCAAAATCGCAGGGTGTTCAAATACTTATTTTCCTCACTGTGTGTGTGTGTGTATATATATATATATATATATATATATATATATATATATATATAAAATTCAGCTGTAGTTCAGAATTGGTAAATACTGTCATAGTTTTGCAGTACTGTTTCCTTATTTTAGTAAAGTTACAGTTTTTATATCATATGCTGTGCTACTTGCTTCGTGGTCCCTTGTCATTATGCGCAATGTCAAGGCACTGACGTACCTATGACTGGCATGAGCTGTGCTACCATTGTGAGTAACACAATTTAAAAGGTGTTTTAAAAATAAATAAGTAAAAGAATTTTACACACTTGTGTTGGCTGAGGACCTGCAGAAGGAGAGCAAGCAGTTACTTACCATAGATTTAATTCCTCACATATCTGGAAAACTTGCTAGCATCACATGATCACCTTACATCACAGTGATGCTAATTGGCTAATGTTAGCATGAAAACTATAGCACCACATTATGTGATACTAATGGGCATCATATAACACAATACTAAGAAGCTAACGTTAGCATGTGAAAGCACTAGCAGATGGTGCTAACAGACTAATGTTGTGCCAACAGGCTAACAATAGCATGAAAAAACCCCGCAACATTACATAAAGTGATGCCAATAGGCATTACAACGTAATGCTAACATGCTAATGTTCACATGTAAACTCACTCGCATCACATAATCTGATGTCAATGGGCTAATGTTAGCATGACCTGAATATCTCCATTGTGAGCAACAGGATTTATACTGTGCTTTAAAAAATACTTAGTGAGTTACAAGTTTGCTTTGATAAAGAAAGTCTTACTTCAAATCTTCAAGTAATGATATACATTGTCTGGAACCCCCCCCCACCAAAAAAAAAAACAATAGGTGCGTTTTCGTTTTTTTTCGCCAGACATGTAGATATGGGCCTTAGATAATTACGGTACAGATGTGCACACAGTCATTTAATGAACACGATTACACCAATGCAACATTATTTTTGCTCTTAGTATTTTGAGCTCAAGACCATATTCCAGAAAAAAGAAAAACCTGTTTCTGTTTTACTGCGTGTCATTATTTCTGATGACAGCATGAGAAAGAATTTGCAGTATTACAGTGTACAGATAAGAGGTGGATGATGTGCAGAGCTGAACCCACCATGACGGCATTTTAACAGCTGAACAAATGCTCTCACACTGGCTGTGTCCCACCTTGAGAAATTACCATCAACCAATTTCTGACGTTTCATGAACACAGCCATTGACAGGACAGCTATGTGTGATGTCATCCAGAAGTGGCTCAAAGCGCGAAACAGTTTTAAAAGTTAGACCACAACCACAACCCAAGGTGACTGCAGGAATGCCATCAACACCCAGAGTTCCCATTATATAGACAATATACACTGACATCACATGCAACACGTGGTTATGTGTACACAGCCATAGCGAACAGCAAGATCTGTCATAACACAGCATGGCTGACGCGGGATCATCGGTGGATGGCCAAGTTATTTTGCCTGATACAGCAAATGTGCTCGATCCTGAACATCAGAAGAGATATTTAGAGAAAATACAATCAATACTGATCCCTATAATATTTCCCTCAAGAAGTTCACCAATTTTATTGATTCTGAGCGGAAACCAGACGTGCAGTACATTTTCAACTACTTTATCAACACTCCAACCTTAGTATTTCCTGTTTTTCTTGTTGTTTAATGCTGATAAATTATACTGTATTTCTTGTCTTCCTGATGCTTGATTCAGTTTTTTCTCTCTGTTTAAGGTGCAGCTCCATCCAGAGATGGGTGTGGTATTTGTGCTGGTGGCCCTCCTGTCCTGTGCACCAACAGCTTTTCCTATATATTCATTTTGTGAATTGTTCTTTAATTTGTGTCTGTAGCATGGCCCAAGCAGAGGGTCACCCCTTTGAGTATGGTCTGCTTGAGGTTTCTTCCTCAGAGGGAGTTTTTCCTTACTACTGTTGCTCTGGGGGTTAGTAAAGTTAGACCTTACTTGTGTGAAGTGCCTTGAGGCAACTCTGTTGTGATTTGGCGCTATATAAATGAAAATAAGTAGAAATTGAAAACTCCATCACCCTACACAGGAGAAGCCCTGAAGGCATCTAAACGTTTGGATGTCTACAGCTTCTTTGTGGCTGGATGGGTGCAGAATGTGGCAATACTCCAAAGCTGTAATTTTATCTACTCACCCAATATGAAGTGTTTGCTGCATAGTCAGGAATACTGGGTGTGGTGCCAAGCCTCTCTTCTCACGGCAGCCACCCACTTTTCACACCGCTCTATCAGAGGGAAAACCATAAGGATGTACCCTGGTGCCCTTCTTCTGACTGCTCACGCAATCGCATGCGCAGCCATGAAACACCATGTCGATATAATTTGTGTAGACAGCCGTAAATAACGCAAAAAAAGCACAACTGATAAACATATGGTTCAATCATTTCCTGTCCAAGCCACACGAGAATTGCCGTCCAGTATGGCTGCGCAAACACATATCCCATGATCGTAACATCACCTGCGCAATATCTATAGGCCGGGATTTAATTCCAGCACCTAGGTGGGTGTGTGCTCTTCAGACGGTCTCTCTCTTTCCTTTCACAAAACACGATCTGCATTGTCAGAGTCCACCCAGCTGCAAATGGGTCTTGGCTGAGTAAAGGCCCCTTGATGCTTTAAGATGGCGCCTGTGTGTGTGGCTGACTGTCTGCTGCTCCTGCAGTGTCTGGTGTTTTTGTGGTTTTTAACCACTGGCACTAAAAAGATCGAGTCTCTGCTGATGTATGATCGTCAGTCGCTTTTGATTATCCGACAAAATGTCAGTGATCTGGGTCTGTTTGATTACAGTGGACAGAATATCTTGCCGCCGCTTTTGGTGGGATTCCGCCTCACCTGTGCCGGGCATCGCTCTTACCTTCTCGGAGGAAGTGTCCATGTCGCCGCGGTGGCCGGCTGGTGAAGTTGAAACTTCATCTGTCATGCTTTTCGTCCACATCCCGGACATGGGTTATTGCCTCCTTTTGCGGTGCCACAACGCTTCCTGGATCCAATAGATGCCTGTATGGTTCCTGTCGCCGGTGTTTTTGATGGACTCCAGCCCCGACACTGCTGCCCTCTTCGGCCGTTTCAGTGCAGAGTAAACCACCAGCTACTGAGGATGCTGCCCCGGGCTCCCTGATCCACTAAAACACAGGCTCCAGTTCTCACCAGGTTTGGCTTGGTAAACGCTAGATCCCTCGTGAACAAAACTTTTCTTCTGAGGGATTTCTTCAGCTCCCGTGACCTGGATTTCCTCTGTGTGACAGAGATCTGGATGTTTTTATTTTAACTCCCTGCGGATGTCAGGTCGTGGAGAGGGAACGACGACAGTTTACAAAAATGATTTTAAATGTTAATAGCGCACCGTCTCATCCCGTCCCTCCAGCTTTGAGGTGACTTTATTTGAGATGGGTCGTTCCGACCCGGTGCTGTGTGCCGTCATTTACCGACCCCCCCCCCCAAATATAACAAGGCCTTTGTGAATTACTTTTCTGCTCTTCCTGGTGAAATTATGCCCAAGTATGACCGTGCCCCTTTTCTCTGGGACTTTAATATTCACATGCGTTTTCCTGAGAAGCCGCTGGTGAAGGAGTCTTTAAGCCTTAATGAATCATTTAATTTGGTGCAGAGTGTGTCTGGTCCCACACATGAACAAGGACACACATTAGATCTTGTGCTCTCTTATGGTCTATCTGTTTGCAACTTGGAGATCTGTGACAGTGTGATTTCTGATCATATGCGTGTGTTGTTTGAAGTTGCCTTTTCCTGTGCTGAGGTTAAAACTGGTGCTCCTGTTTAGAAATGTCAGATTGTTAACGTTTGCACTGCTGGTCACTTATCTGATGCTTTTGATCAGCTCTGTGACCATCCTGCCTCTGTTAACACAGAGGAGCTCAGCTCCTGGTTTCATTCCTCCTGCCATACCATACTGGACTCTGTGGCTCCAATAAAACTGTGCAGTCCAAAACTAAGCCTGAGCCGTGGTTCAATGAGGAAACTCGTGCGGCCAGGCGTGAGTGCCGCAAAGCTGAGCAAAAGTGTTAGAAGGACAGGCTGGAGGTTTCCTTCCAATCCTAAAAGACTGCTGACGATGCTACCAGAACACCATTAAGGAGACTAAAAGACAATATCTGTCAAATATCATTGAAACCAATCTCAAAACCCTCGAGTGCTATTTAAGACCATTGACATGGTTCTTAACGCCCCACAGCCCATCAGTGTGGAGGCATCTCCTATGCTCAGTTAAAATCTTTTTAGATGAGCATAGTAAAACCAATAGTCACAAATGTGGGTTTTAAGATGGACAGTGATTTTAAATTGGATCGGCAAATTAGCTCTCTTATGAAGTCTGTCTTTTTTCAGATTAGGCAGCTAGCAAAAATAAAACCATTTCCTGCACAAGAGCACTTTGAGACAGTGATCAACACCTTTATAACATCTCGGCTGGATTACTGTAATGCACTCTATTTTGGCGTCAGCCAGTCCTCCCTCGCACGTCTCCAGCTGGTGCAAAATTCAGCCGCTTGCCTCCTAACTGGAGCACATAAGAGGGAGCACATAACCCCCATCCTGGCCTCCACTGGCTGCCTGTGCATTTTAGAGTCCATTTTAAGATTCTTTTATTTGTTTTTATTTGCTGTTAAATGGTTTCACCCCCATTACCTCTCTGAGCTCCTTCAACCCTACGATCCTGCTCGGTGCCTCAGGTCAGCTGACCTCCTGCTCCTGGAGGTACCGAGGTCCAAACGGAAGCTCAGAGGGGACAGAGCATTTTCCATTGCTGCTCCAAAACTATGGAACGAGCTTCCATTGCACATTAGACAAGCCTCCTCACTGGCTATTTTTAAAACCCGTCTTAAAACCCATTTTTATTCCTTGGCTTTTAACTCCATATGAGACTCTGTTTTTGTTTTAATGTTTATGGTTTGCTTTTATTTATTGTTTTATCATTTCTAATTGCTTTTAACAACAGTGAAATAATTGTTCTTATTTACTTTATTGTTTTTAATTGTTTTATGTCTTATGTACAGCACTTTGTTTTCAACTTGATTGTTTTGAAGTGCTATATAAATAAAGTTGAGTTGAGACTTGCACAACTTTGCGCACGTCGTCGTGACGATCCCACCCGCTGTGTTCCCAGCTGGATATGCGCTGTGCGCTGCGTACATAAAATAATTATTTTGTGGTGGATTAATCATTTTCTGTGCGAGTTCGCTGTTGAAAATGGCTCTAATCGCTTCCTCAATCACAGAGGACCGCTCCAGCAGCAGCTGTTCGAGTAAGCGCGCGCACTGAACAAGACTGAGAAAGCATTTGGAGCAGTCTAAAAAGGTCATTATTTGCCATGATTACATTGTCATGGCTTAGTAAAACAGCTGCATCTTCTTTCCTTCTTGTGTGCAGCTGTAAAAGTACATTTATGGTAGATTAACGTCTCGTTAGAATCGTTCAGACGAGGTGCACTCTGATGCGGTGCGCTGACGCAATCACTCGCTCTGTTCACTTCTTTACTCGACTTGACGAGCTGCACGTAGTGTTGGTGAGTAAATCGCGTAACGTTGCAGAACATTTATGCGTGAAAGATTTTTTTGAACATTTCAAAATTCTCTTTGCACAAATGCACGTGCCAGCGCCCCCTCACATTCAGTTTACACCTGTTAAAGATGAGTTAACTCTCCTGCATGACATCAGACATGAAAGTGCATGCATCAAAGTTGTGCAAGTGTCAGGGGGCCTTAAGTCACCTACTGGTGTCCCATTTGTGGAAAAGGGGAGGCGAAGACTCTCTTGTCATGCTATCCAGGAAAACACCAGCACGATGGGCCTCAGGTCCTGTACAGACTGATGATGTGCTGATACCAGGTAGTTCTTGATGTTTGCTATGGCAACACTCCTCCACATGAATTAATTATTGCAACACACATTTTAGTAGAGACAAGTTAATGACCGAAGAGATGACTCTACAGTTAAAAATAAATACATTTTATCAGATGCCTGACAGTTATTATGACTCTTCTGACATTTAACACCTTAATTCATACTGGATATTTGAATACAGAATGACATATCTGTATTTTCCTTGTTAATAACAGCAGGACACCTGGAACACACTGCAAACGGCACTGTCACATCACGTCGGACACACACACATATATCACACTTGTGTGTATTTATACCAGGCAGTGTTTCAGTTGGACATTCTACAATATTTCATGTTTTATGTGGTCAACATATTTTCAAGTTTATATACTTCCATTCCCACAATTAGGACCTGCTACGTTCCAAAAAAGGTTGGGATGCTAATGAATTTAACCACTTTCTAATGCTACCATTCCTTCTCACAAACTTAAGGCATTTTGACACCAAGGATACCAAGTGATGAAGCATCTCAAGGGTTATTTTGGCTTATTCTTCTAGCAAACACATCTTAAGGTGTGCAACAGTACAGGGTCATCACTGCATTTGTTGGTTGAAGAACTCTGCACACATTACCTATTCGGGACCAGTCCAACATCTGTACTCTTTCTTTGGCAGACATGTCTTTGTAATGCGGTTTTGCACTGTCTTGTTGAAAATGCATGGATGCCCCTGGGAAAGATATTTTGGTGGCAGCATATGTTGCTGTTGCAGAAGTATAAATGACGTTTGTCAAGGACACCGACACAACCCTACACCATGACAGGCCTTTTGGGTTTGTTGCTGATTAGAGTCTGGATGGTCCTTTTCATCCTTGGTCTGGCACACACAACATCCAATTCTTCTAAAAAAATATATTTGGAGTCGTGATTCATATGACCACAATACACATTTCCACTGTGTGATGGTTCAACACAGATGCTTCCAGAGACACACCACTTTTGGACATGACTAATATAAGTCTTGCTGGACAAAGGTTTTGCAAAGTAATCCCCTGCACAAGTTGTTATATGAGTGACTGATGAATGATTGTTCTTGATGCTGTGCTGTCAAAAGGATCGGTGATGATGGGTGTTCAGCTTGGGCTTGCGTTATTGCCTTTCACGCACTGAAATTATTCCAGATTCCTTGAATTATTTAATGATATTGACCACTGTAGATATAGAAATATTAAAATCCTTTCCAGTCTTTTTTTTTTTTTTTTGAGGAACACTACTTTGAAACATTTTCAGAATTTTCCTCAAATACAATTGTTGACAATGTGGAGATTCGCCATATGTCTTTGCTCCTCAAAGATTCAGCCTTTTGTGATTACTGCTTTTGTACCAAATCATGTTTACAATCACCTGATGACATCAAGTCTGCCAAAGATGTAAAAAAAAAAAAAAACGAAAAAAACATCGGCATTCATTTATTTGTCTGTCAGCAGGATTACGTCAAAACTACTGCACAGATTTTGACAAAATTTTCACTACTGATATTAGGCCATGGAAGTTTCCATTAAAGTTTGGATGTGATTCGGATCCGGATTCTGGTTCAAGTTTAACTTTACATAGGCTTCGAAGGATTATGTCAACACTACTGCACAGATTTTGATTAAGTTTTCACCACAGATGCATACAGGCCATAGAAGACTCCATTGGATCCAGATTCTGAATCAAGCTTTCACTTTATGTAGGCTTTGAAGGATTACGTCAAAACTCTTTCACAGTTTCTCACCAAATTTGCACCACAGATACATATTAGGCCACAGAAGACTCCATTAAATTTTTAGAGGTGATCCAGATACGGATTGTGGATCATATTTTCACTTTATAGGCTTTTAAGGATTACGTCAAAACTACTTCACTGACTCACCAAATTTGCATCACAGATACATATTAGGGCATAGAAGACTCCACTGAATTTTGGAAGTGATGTGGATCCGGATCCAGATTCTGGATCAAGATTTTAGTTTATGTAGGCTTTGAAGGATTACGTCAATACTACTTCACAGATTCTCCCCCCCCCCCAAAAAAAAAAAAAAAAAAACTGAGTGTGTGTTATTTCCATCTGTGTATGTAACCAGATCCACAAAAGTGTAAAAAGTAATGGGCCCCTACAGGTATTACACCAAAGGGGCCCATTACTTATGCAACCGATCATCGTGGCCTTTATATTTTTAATTAATTTATATCAAGTTGTAGAGATTTTGAGTTTAAGGAAAATAACTTCAGAAATTTTTTTTTTGCATTTTAAATTGCATAAACAAATTTAAATGTGTGAAATACCAAGTGTTCCAATACTTTTGGAGGACACTGTAGTAGTAAATAAGTGGTGTATTTCGTTTAACTGACTATCAACTTACTGTTAGCTAAATGCAATAGAGGGAAGTGTGCATGGCCAGTGTGTTTGCTGAATATGGTATCTAAATAGCTGGGTTGTGAGACGCGTCCTCCATTTTTCAGCAGCTTTACAGTACTATTTGTGTCAACATTTTTTTAGTATTACAGTTTTTTTCTTGTTTATTTATAATTAAAAGACACAAATATAAACAGAAGATCCATTATGGGGCCATTATTGTAATAAAAGTATTTGCAGATGAATGCTTTTGTTACAATAATGGCCCCAAAATCCATCCATGTTCCTGGGGCCTCATGTATAAAAGTTGCATACGCTCAAAAACGTGGCGTACATCCTTCTCCACGCTAACATTCAGATGTACCAAAAGTGAAAGGGCCGTGGAAATGTGCAGTGCGCCATGCAAAAATCCCGGCTAGCATACGCACACAGCTATTGTTCCTCTGCCGACACAGAGGTGATAGTGAGAACCGTTAATAGTGTGAAAACAAGAAGTTATCATGGTGATGATGACGACGATAACTTCATCATCATCATGACTTCATGATGTGTGCACCAGAGACACACTTATGAACAACTGACACACCCATGGGTTTGCAGTTATATGGGTGGACATAAAAACATGCGCAAACTGATGCGTGAAATGGCACTAACAGTGGCTGCGTTAGCACTGTTAGAAGACCTTGCAAATGGCGCAATCCGAGGTGAGCGTGTATTCAGGGAACGCAAGGATTTACTTGCAAATGATGATAATTGGCTCATAAGCCGATTTTAATTACAAAGGCAACTGTTACTGGAGTTGCACGCAGAACTGCAGCCGGCCCCAGAGCGCAGTATGGAGAAGAGCCAGGGGTTGTCTGTGCCCACACAGGTGCTGACCATGCTGGGGGTCCTGGTAACAGGGGCATTCCAGCGGGAGCTGGCCAACTGGTCAGGAATGTACAACTCAACCTTGAGCCGAGCCATGCCAGCTGTGTGGGATGCAATCATCTAAATGTCACCCAGGTACATCACATTCCAACATTAAAGCGCAATTTCCAGCAAGAGCCAGTTGTAATTTGAGGTATTGACTGCGCACATGTTGACTGCGCACATATTGCCATAAACGTGCCATCACATGATTAATTTTTTTTAGTAGAAAACAATTTTATTCCATCAATGTATAAATCATGTGTGACGCACAAATGCATTGGGTTGGGTACAGCCTAGAGGCTGGCACAGTGCGCCATAGGTGGCTGCTTAGTGAGTATATAGTTAATTTGTTTAATTGACCCGAATGAAAACTAGGCATGGGCACATTTGGGCATGTGCGCATTCAAATGTGTTTATTTATGTGTATTTTGAGATTCCACTGGATGATGTTGATGTAGATAATAATGTCTGTGTATTTGCTAAGAGCTGTCATTTAAATAAGGAGCTGTTTCATGTGATGACCGTATTGATAAGTATGCATTAGAAAAAGCAAAATTTTTGAGACTGCACTGGATTTGACGTAGATTATAATGTCTGTGTATTTGCTAAGAGCTGTTATTAAAACAAGGAGTTCATATTGCTATTTGAATCCGTTTTCAGTACTTTTTGTGCATTGAAGCCGGTGATACTGTGAACCGGAAGGAAGGGGAAGGGGTTGGCGGGGAGCGCCAGAGAGGCTGTCTGCCCAGGGTGACATTTTAGCCAAAACTGTCACTGTACGGTGATTTAAAATCTGTACAAAGTCATGTTTTTTGAAATGCTGTCATTTGCACAAATAAACAAACTTGATAAAGAAAAGTAAAAAAGAGATTCTATGCACTCTGGTGTGTGAACATGACATTGAAAGTACGTGGTCTATTAGATAATAAACCGACCCTTTTATTTATTTTTTTAACTATATGGATTTGAATGACATGCGATTACACCAATCATGCTTGAACCCTCGTGCGCATGCGTGAGTTTTTTTCACGCGTCGGTGACGTCATTTCCCTGTGGGCAGGCCTTGAGTGAGATGTGGTCCCACCCTCTCGGCTGAATTCCTTTGTTTCACACGCTGCTCGAAACGGCGCGCGCGTTGCTTTATCAACATTTTTTCTGGACCTGTGAGGAATATCCGAGTGGACACTATTCGAGAAATTAAGCTGGTTTTCTGTGAAAAGTTTAACGGTTGATGAGAGATTATGGGGTGTTTCTGTGGGTGTAAGGACTTCCCGTCGGCCTGTTTCGACCTGAAAACATCCTAATTTAAGGCTTAATTCACCCAGGACTTCGTGAGAGAACAGAGAAGATTCAGAAGAGACCGGCATGAGGACTTTATGCGGACATTCCACTGTTTAAAGACATTTTGTAATGAAAGACGTGCACGCAAATTCGCCGAGTCATCACGGAAACGACTCGGCAAATCTGTGTGCGCCGTGACAGGAAAAACACCTCCGTGTTGAAAACCATTTGTAAAATTCAGGCGGCTTTTGATGGCTTTCAACAAGTGAGTAACTGAGAAATTGTTTAACAGCTTGGGCATGTTCCAACTTGCCCGTTAAGGTTTCCAGCGGAGGCGTTTTTCCTATCGCGACCCCCCGCGGTCGGGTCCGGCCCGACATGCGACTCTACCCCGCACGTTCTTTCATTACAAAATGTCCGTTAACAATGGAATGTCCGAATAAACTCCTCATGCCGACTTCTTCTGAAAGTTCTCTGTTCTCTGACGACTTCCTGGGTCAACAGAGCTTGAAATGTGGAAGTTTTCAACTTGAAACGGTGAGACGCTGCCGCCTCGAAGCGCAGATCGCCGTCAGGCACCGTGGGCCGTCCTTAAAGCGACAGTTACAGACCAAAATCTCTCATCAGCCGTTAAAATTTTTACCGAAAACCAGCTGAATTTATCGAATGGTGTCCACTCAGTTGTGCCTTACAGTTTTGAAAAAATTCTGATCAAGCAAAGCGGCAGTCTCTGAGTCTCTAATATAACATAGAATAATGAAATTTGCATCATATTTAACTTAAATTGCTCAAGTTGTAGTTCTTATAAAAGGGGAAGAAACAAAGTTATATATCTTGAATTTACTTTATTTCATTCTGCTTCACATAGGCCCATTGATGTCTGAGAAGGGGCCACCATATGGAGAAAATGTCTCATTACACATACCACCCTATTAAAATCTGCATCAGTGCTTTCTGGTCTTTAGCAAAGTCCGGTCCACAAGCACGACCTGATTTGTTGGACCTCATGAGTTCAGCCTATTAACGCTGAAAGCTACTGTCCAACAGACGAGCATAGAAGAAGGTGGTAGTGTGCAGAATGGAACTGCATTTATTTGTTCTGCTTTATAATGTGGTGCTTATAGAATAGCCCAAGCAGTGGGTCACCCCTTTGAGTCTGTTCTGCTTGAGATTTCTTCCTTAATATCATCACAGTGAGTTTTTCCTCACCACTGTCACCTGTGTGCTTGCTCTGGGGGTTACCTGCAGTGCCTTGAGATAGCTTTGTTGTGATTTGGTGCTATATAAAAATGAAATAAATTGACACTGAAAATGGTCACCTGCACATTTTGTCTGAAGGTCATGTTGAAAGGGTCAGTGAATTAAACACATGTGGTAAGGCATTTCATGAATGTGTTGCCTTAAGAGTTTGTGTTATTCTACATTCTGACACCTTTGAGATTTTTTTTTTCACTGCACGTAAATATCCTTTTCAAGTATCACTTATAGGTCTCCTACATTCATAATAACTGGTACTGGCCTTGAAAAAAAGATATCAGTCAGCCTCTAATATATATACACAGTTGAAGGCATTTCAGGAAGTTGATTTGGAGTCAGTATGAAGATATCGCACATAAAACATGAAGAAATAAAAACAAACACAAAAAAAAAAGAAATTTCCACAACGACAAAAAAGAAGATACTCCTACCAAGCCGAAAAAGAACTAAAGATTAAACAGCACAATGTGAAATGGACCCCAAGTAATATGAAAAATAAGTTAAATTTGAATCAAGTTTACCACAATGTGACCCATAAACACTTTGAGCTATATTACTTTCACCTGAAAGTATCATTAAGTCTGGCTACACTTGCATTTACAAATTAATAATAAAACAGGCGTACTTGGTTGGTAGCCGATGGTGATTTTTGAGAAGGAGGAGGCGGCTGGTAAAGTCAATGAGGCTGAGCCTACCGATGCCATCCAAGATGTCTTTGCCCATGTCTGCTTCAGCTGCTCTGAACAGCAACCGAGGTCTCCGACACCCTCATGACCCCTGCTGACCTACCGCAGAGGAAGACACAGGGTTAGCACAATGGTGTTTGGGGGCCATAGAGGTCAGAAGGTTAGACAAGGTGAACAGCAGCACTGACAGAGGTCACGTGGACTGACAGCACTCGGGATGTCAACGAATTTGAAGTATTTGTGTGTGGTGAAGTGAAAGCTTGGCAAGTGCGTATTTCTGTGCCTGAGCATGCCTGTGCACCATAAATAATGGATGAGCACAGAGATGGGAGGCAACAGGAGAAGGCACCCCTGCCAACCTCATAAAAACCAAGCATTAGGAATTCAGAGAGCAGCGGGGGAAGATAACATTTCTCAGCTGAAAATCCTCTGCCATTTGGCGGCACATAAATTTCAAATCTTCAAGCGTACAATCTCTATTTTCTACCATATTCCTTTCTGGTTGATGCTCTGGGTGACGCTGCTAGGCCTTGGGAGGGAGATGAGTGAAAAAAGCCAGTAACACCACCAACGACAGAGCTGCAAAACACTGACAACAAAGTGATTTTTTTTCTATGTTAAAACAGTCTTGACAGACATGATTTTCAGTAGATGCAGTTGCTAGTTTCTAACCATTTCTGTGACAACAACTGCGAAGCCCAAATGACTGAACACTGATGTACAATCTCTTACAATACAACAGGCACTTGCAGAGGTTTCTCCTCATCTTCCCGTGTTCCTCCTCTAATCTCCGTCTGTGTGTGGGCACACGGCCACGCAGACTCTGGCACCCGCCGCTGCCAGGGCCTGGCTCCTGCCTTAACACGGCCTCAGCGCAACCTCGTGCCAGCCCGGAACGGTCAAGTGGAATCCCTGCTTGCTTTATAAGCTTCTCGTGACACTTCAGCCTGTAGTTAGAGAGAGACTGAAGTGACGGGGGTGGGAGGGAAAAACGGCATGCCGCCATTATTTGGTGCATGCTTTTGTTCTAGCTGTCGCATTCCTCAGTGTGCAGTTTTTACGTGTGCGGCAAATTCCCATCCCTGCAGGTGTTAATGCAAACACAGGACACTCGCACCCTTTACACAGTTATGGAGAGAATTAAATCAAATCCGTTGGAGGCAAAGGAACAAAGTGATCAGATTTTGAAGATGACTGAGATTCAGCCTTTTTTTTTTATGACTGTCGGAGAAACATTCTGGCTTGAGCGCTTACACCATATTACGCCACAAGGGGACACTGTTGCACAGCAAATGGACTGAGCGTGTAAAAGATGACGATGTCCCAACTGTGGTGCTGACGACTCACAGCGAGAAGGTGTATTATTGGAACACAACCAGCGAGGGCGGGGATCTGAACTCGGACTGCTCTTGTTGAAAATCTTTGCACTTTTTTTTTTTCAATTTGATAAGAATCGGCAAGCAAGACTACAACAACACACTGAGGGCAGAATTCATCCCTCAGCGCCAATGTCAATAGGATTAGTTGCATCTACAAAAGTTGTCTGCACATAATTTTTATCTGGGTACGTTATTATTCAACCATCTTTGTCAGAATTACCCGAGCGATACTTTGGGACCAATCGATCTTGTCGCTGCTGCAAGTATTTTATGATCAGCCGCAGCAACTTCATGTCGAAGCGTCTGTTTTGTGATTCAGTACCGGTCTTGCAGCTGTCGCACATGCATGCAGAGTGCAAAAGCACTTCTGACAGCAATGTGGCTGAGACTGGCTGCGGGCTCTCCAGGTTTTATGACTGCCACTGCAGCGTGGACATTGCAGTCGCACCGTCGCTCACTCCCTTAAGGACATCACTGCGAGCCGTGCGGAACACACTTTCACATTATAATTGTCCACCACCTCCAAACCAAAAAACAACTTTATTCACACCTAAAGACAAGAACAAAGGAAAACCTCACCACTCGATAGGAGCTTGACAGTTTAGCAAACAACCTGCTGATGCAAAATACAGACGCACCGTGGTGAACTTGCTGAGATGCTCCACCTGTCTGCGCGTCCTCCGGCATTGTGCCGTTGCTGGCAGGGAGTGGTTCATTTGTATTACAGTCACTGCAGAGCGCAGCAGTCTTACAGGTGCCACAGGCATCATTGGGTATCACACAGCCCATTCAGATTAGATTCAATCGCACAGTTCGATGGCACATCACCGGCCTGATTCACTCTCTCACACACACACACGCATCAAGGTAAAATTTCAGGCTGTCAGCCAATTAATTTACTGCACCTGAAAATGGTCAATAAACACTGCAAATAACTGTTTTTCACTATCATAGCTGTTACATTGTGCATGCGCGTGTGAACACACACACATTTTACTTTATTAAAATTAAATCTCCAAATCCCACAGTGGGGTCATAAGAGTGGCCATCAACTGAGCTGAGGTAATCATATGTCAGGCTCTGAGCGGAACGCTCTCAGACAATTACGTTCGATGGAAAGCTAACGAGAAATTTCTCAATCACTGTGAAGTGCGGAAGAGCCTGCCGTTGCTACCATACGTGCAGAACACCCACAAATGTTCTTATTTTCCTTTCCCTTTTCTGCTTGGGAATGCTGACCTTTCCATTCCACACCTCCGCTCTGTGCGGATCAGGGCTCTCATCTGAGCTTTAACCAGCACCACTGGATGTGCTGGAGCCTCACTCCCCTCCCTCAATCTGCTACTCAATCCCCAGCTCAATTCTCACGAGGAAATGAGGACACGAGTCAAACATTGGCGAAAAAGGAAAAGCTTCCATCTTTTCACAGGACTGAGCAGAAAAGCAGCGATTTCCTTCAGTGGGCAGCTGCCGCCTGCACAATATAAAATAATTTGTGCTTTAATCACAGGAGCTGTGTGAGTAGCAAATAAGGCGCCGAGTGGTGCCAAGCAGGTCAAATATTGTCTACAGAGGGGTAGAATGTCAGAGGGAACACGGACCAGTGGAGCTTTGCTGAACAACAGCAGATATGCAAAGATAAAACCAAATTTGTAAGCTACATCTTAATGCAACCAGCTCGCATTGCCTGGGTGATCTGACTGAAACATCAATTTGAAAACTGTAGAATTCAATCCCGGAAAAAAACCCCATCAAGTACTCAACAATTCAAAGCTCCGCAATAAATTGCAGATTTCCAAATGAAATGACAAAAGGTAGATTTAGAGTCTGCTTCAGCAGAGCGTGTGGCACATACAGATAGGCAACCAGGCTAATAAAATCAAGCATCAAATAAACAATTAGGTTACTAATGCCTGTTTGCATTCCTGACGCTACAATAAAATTGATTTCTTCGTTTTGCTCAACTGAGTAACTAATAACCCATTTTCAAACCATTTTGGCTAATTGCAAAGCAAGGAAAAGCACTGACAGGGGAGCTATATAATTGGACCAGACACGATTAGTGGAAAAGCCTATGAAATTATATCACTTCCATACGCTGCTTGTCACAATTTGACGGCGTCGAAGGCCGTGTCAGTTTAAGAAACTGCCTGTAATAGCTCAGACTGAATTAACAAGGAGGGGAAATATAATAATAATAATAATAATAAAACAAAAAAAATCAAATAAATGAGCATCTAATTGTGCAGCTTACGCTGCCCTCCAGGTCACAGAAAGCAGTCTGAGCGCGTCACGGTGCAGCAGCACAGCCAGCCGGCATTAATAAATTAAATCCACAGCAGAACATGAAGGTAATCCATTACCTATCCCACAGGGAGAGCTTCAAGGGAATATCAATCTAAGCAATTAGAGGGGAGACGATAAACACACACGCAAAAAACTAACATGCAGGTCTAGCAGTTTTACTCGACGAAGCCTTATGAGGGGAGAACAAGTTAAAAGTGCGCCAGAGTCATTAAAAGTCCATTTGCAGAAAACACCTGCAGAACAAAATGAGGAAGCAGGGGAGTGTGGCTGGAAAACAATGCAGACCAAAGCTTCTTATTGGCTGATCTTTGTTAATTATCCCTAATGAAAAGCAGAACCGGCGCTGACAAAGGAGATTCGGAGCGCTGGCTCAGCTCAGTCCGTCTGCACTGACGGCATGCCAAATCAGACGATGTGCACCAAGTTTAACAATCTGAAGGGGGAAAAGCTTGCATGCTTCCTTTTTAACTCGCTGTCATGCGGATAGAAACAAAACAGGAATGACAGTAATGTCTGTGTGAAGAGATGCATCTTATTAATCAACATGCTATAAAACAGAGTGGGGAAAAAGTATTACAGCGAGAGAGAAAATGAAACAAAATAAATCACAAGATCAAAAGCTGTGGTAGTTAAGAAAAAAAAAGTATGTTTGATTCCGATGTGGATGAGAGCTGCGCTGCCTACCTGCCCTGCAGCAGCGCCCACCATTCCGTCTGCTACTCGACCCTTTAGTTTCCATTGTACAGGAGGCGCAATCTGCTGGAGAGGAGGCTGGAGTCGCCTCCCAGCTCGCTCCTCGTCAGCTGCCTGCTGCCTCCTGTACACTCGCTCGACTGTGCGACACCGTAAGTCGGGAAGAGGAAGTGTAAGCGAGAGGGCGAGGGAGAGTGGGTGTCAAAAAAAAAAAAAAAAAAAGAGAGAGAGTGCTGTGTGAGCACAAGTCTACCTGCCACAACCCATCAAGCCAGCCAGCCTTGGAGACAGCGCCAAATCAACAGCTGGCCGCTGCGTGACGTCACAGCCCGAACAGCCAGTCACAGCATCCGAGGCAGGCCGCGCGCAAGAGCACCGGCTGAACCAAAGTCGCCAACTAAATGGGGCTCTGCTTTAAGGGTGGCGGCGGGAGTGAGTGGAGCAGGAGGAGGAAAGGGCACCCAGGGACATGGGATAGATAGAAAATGGAGCGGAAGAGGACCCGAGAAAAAGGAGAACGAAAAAGAAAAGCAGTGACCAAAAAAGAAAAAAAAGGAGCGCAAGGGGGCTGGGCCATAAAAGAGGAGAGGAAGCAAGAGAGATGAACAGTGAAGAGGACAAGGGAAGGAGCGACATGTCGGCAGCCAGCTAGGTGCTCAAAGAGCAGGTGGAGAAACGATGGGGAGGCGTGAGCCGCAGAGAGGCCGAGCTGTTCGCTGGGCTTCCTTCCCATTAACGCTGGCGCCCTGCGTTTCACACAAGGGTACAGCTAATCCCACAGACGACGAGAGTCGTGACGTCAAATGCCACAGACTGCTGAAAAATAAATAAATGCTTGAATTGAAAACAGCGTAATAAACCAGTTTCAGAAAGACTCAAGCAAACTTAAGATAATCAAGGACGCAAACACGCACTGTCGAAAGAAGCAACCGCCCGTGCGTGATTAAAGCGCCTGCATTTCAAACCAGTCTTTCATAAGAGGAAATTCTAAGATGAAAAATACAAGAAAGGACCATAACTTCCACCGGCCTTCACCCGCTTTGTTTATTTCATCGAAAGATCGAGTATTTCTTCTTACTTTGCGCGCGCGCGCGCACACACACGCGGGAGATGGTGTGGCTGAGAGTGATAATTGGACTCTGAAAGAAAAGACATCGTTAAGCACTTTCATCGGTAAGTGACTGACAGGCTGTCAAAGACTTGTGAAGTCACAAACAGGTCTGACGCGCAGCCCAAGTCTAGACTGCCATAATGTGATTGTTTTTGTCCTTTCAGTCACTCAGACTTTAACAGCAAACACAGTGGGCGGAAAAGTTCCTGCTGTCACTTAGCAACCGACACCAGGCTGCGACAACCGATGCGATCCAATCCTGCCTCATAACTCTACAATTCGTTATGACAGGACTCTGTGGAATTTATTATTGTGCTACCTTAATCTCATGAAAAGGTCACCAATTGAACAAACAATTTACGGATAGGCGACTGAATTATTTAATCGTCCGGACTAAATTTATATGAGAGAGAGAGAGAGAGAGAGAGAGGAGGGTTTTTTCCCCCCTCTGGAAGGCGATTAATTATTTAGTCAGTGGGCCACATATTTCCAGAAAGCCATTACACTGCATCCTCAACCTCAATTTCTGATAATGTCATCAGTTCCAAATATGCCATAACCTGCATCATGGACAGTCAACACAGACAAGCCTACAGCAGCCTGAGGGGAGCTGGATGAGACAGTACTGGGGTTCATTGTGACACCCTGGAGATGTGAGCCAAAGGGTGGACAATCTAAAGCTTTTAATTAAAGTGTAAAGCCCCTCAAACAATCTGACACTAATATTTTTTAAAATACTAAAAAAAAAAAAAAAAAAAAAAAAAAAAAAAACACAGCTCACTAAGACATAATGCAGAACAGAATTCCCCCACAGGGTTTGACAGTATATTCTTTTTCCCCAAACAGACATGACATGCCACCAGCCAGCACAGTTGCCCAATCTCTGGAGATGATTATTACTAAAACATCACCTCTACTTTTGAAAACTGAACCACCACCCACTGTGCCAGTGTACCCTCTGTATCAGTCCACCCACCAGAATCCGCCAATAACTTCATGAAAATGACCCCATCGTGTCACTCTACTTCAACCATAGCAACACGCAAACCCAAACTAACCATCGCCATCTGTGATTCAAACAGAGACATGGCCTTCGATTCAGACAAATTTAATCAAAATATACGTCACTGTATATTGCCATTTAGAGATTTAAAAAATGCCTATGAAAAAATAATCATTTGACAATATTTATCAAGGAAAATGCCAAACAGACCAATTATAGTTTTAACTTGCATGTTGCCCGTGAGGTTAGCGTTTACAAAATAGGTAGCTGATATTTTTCAAGGTTGGTAAAAAATTAAGCAAAGCTTGTATAATGAGTTGGAATGGTGTGTGAGTCCAGAATGTTTTTAGAACCTTAGACCTCAACAATTTTTAGAAGAGGAACTCAACCCTTTTATTTCCTGTTAATCATGTAATTTTTTAATGTTAATTTACTGTCTTAATGTATTTATAAATTGTGTAGGTTCTTATTATCATATATTCACTATTATTATTTTATTTTTACTTATGGGGAGGTGGGGGAGGTAATGGTCTAGTGGTTAAGTGTTGGGCTTAAGACCAGAGGCTCCTCGGTTCAATACCCCAGCCTGACTGGAAAAATCACTAAGGACCCTTGGGTAAGGTCCTCAATGCGCCAGTTATTCCCAGTGTGTAGTGAGCGCCTTGCATGGCAGCACCATGACAATGGTGTGTGAGTGTGTTTGTGTGAATGAGACATAATTGTAAAGCGCTTTGAGCATCTGATGCAGGTGGAAAAGCGCTATAAATGCAGTCCATTTACTTCTATTTTGTCATTTGATTTTTAAATGGACCACAATGGAAATGTGTTTTCCCTTTCTTGTGTCATCCATGTATTTTTAATGTATTTACAATTATATTATGTACTTATATTGAATATCCATTGTTTATTGGTTAGCAAAAATTGCTAATTTCTCAAAAATATTTGTCCTATCACCTTTCTGTAGTGTTCACCCTTCACACAAAATACATAAGCATACCAAATGCCAGCTCTCCGCGTTTTTTGCGTGATCAAAGCCATACACATGCATACACAGGCCACTTGGCTATTACAATCCCAACTCCAATGAAGTTGGGACATTGTGAAAAATGTAAATAAAAACAGAATACAATGATTTGCAAATCCTCTTCAACCTATATTCAATTGAATACATCACAAAGACAAGGTATTTAACGTTCAAACTGATCAACTTTATTGTTTTTGTGCAAATATTTGCTCATTTTGAAATGGATGCCTCCAAAACATATAAAAAAGCTGGGACAGTGGTACGTTTACCACTGTGTTACATCACCTTTCCTTCTAACAACACTCAATAAGTGTGTGGGAACTGACGACACTAACTGTTGAAGCTTGAGAGGAAAAAAAAAATGAAAATGAGAACACTTTCTACAGCTCAATATTTACCTTTACTTGCTATTGTTAGACTATTACTTTTAATTGAGCAGATTTTACTATTATTAATTAATTGTTATTATTAATATAATCAGCAGGGGTGGTGGCCAAGTGGTTAATGCGCTTGGTTTCAGTGCAGAAGGTTCCGGGTTCAAATCCCACCCCTGCCACATTTCTCCATGTAATGTGGAGTTGCGTCAGGAAGGGCATCCGGCGTAAAACCTGTGCCAATTCAACATGCAGATCCACCTTGGATTTGCTGTGGCGACCCCGAGTGCAAACAAGGGAGCAGCTTATTATCAATACTTCATTTGACTATTCATTATTACTTAATTGCTTTTTACTTATTACTACTAACTAATATTACTTTTAACTGAGCAGAACTTCACACTGTGGTCAAACTAACAAAGTTCGTCAAACACCAAGACGTCAATTAAATTGAGATTGGCCGATCAGATTCTATATCTGGACTTAATCTGGTGTTAAGTTATATAAACTCCACACACTCACAAAAGTACAGAATACTCATGTGTTTAATTGCTTTTATGACTGCATTTTAGTAACTGTACCTGTATTCCATGCTGGCTGGATGTTGTGATTTTTATTTTATTTAAATGTGTGTGTGTGTAATATATATATATATATATATATATATATATATATATATATATATATATATAAATTAAAGCTACCTGGCTGAGGAGCTGAATGGTTGCCGTGTTCTGTTATCACAGCTTAAGCTGCTGTGTTCTCTACTTCGTCCTCACACAGCAGCTCCTCCACAGTCAGTGCAGAGCCATCGTCATGGTCGAAGCTCTCACCCATTTCTTTTGGAGACTTCTGTCACTTGGGAAGGAGTGAAAGTTGAGGTACAGCTGTGTCTGTTCCTTGGAATTGCAGAGCAGCACGGAGCAATGACACCGTGAAGCAGCTTCTGCCGTTGTTGACACCTGACCGGAAGTTTGGATGCACAGTTAACTTTTACTTCCACATTAGAAACCCGGACCCGTTAAAATTCCCCATGTTGGTTACAAGGTGTCATAAAAACAGGAAGTTGATTTGTCCCCACCCGCTGGCCATATTTTGGCCTTGGGTAATGTGTCAGATGAGGAAAAGCCCTCTGAAGCTATGCTCTTGTCCTAAAACATCAGGGGGACTCCCCCTGATAAATATCTGGCAGATACAGATCTGTGAACAGTACATAAAAACAGTCCAGCTGACATATACGTATAAAAAAATCCTACAATAATAAAATCCATCTGATTCCATCTACTGCTCAGAACTAGCTACGACAAAGCCTTTTGATGATGTCATATAGCCTACTGGTTATGCACTCCTGAGTTTTGTTTGAAAATAGCATTAAAATGTTTGTTTTTTTTAAATCCACAAAACAGATCCCAAACCAGCACAAAGCAATATTTACCCACAAAATATAATACAAACCCCCAATCTGGCAACACTGCCCAACCTCACAATGCTGTGTAAATAAAAATCAAAACTGTCCAACTGCGCAGTAAACCGCATAATCTAGCAACACCATATCTGGCAACACTGTGTAAGCACTTCCCTGAGAGGAGTTAACTCACCATCCTGCTTCTCAGAAATGTTATTCCACACACAACTGATGTTTGCAATTCCAGTATAAAGGATTACATGCATGCTACCATGGACCTGTGCACGACTTATGAGGACATGAACAACTTGCATGCACAGTGTTTTTGGTCTTTAAAAGAAACAAATGTCAGGTCACCTCCAGTAAGATAGTGAAATTATGAACAAAATATTTAAGGGGTAGACATTGACCACTTTTTGCCACTGGCCCATAGGGCCAGCAGTTTTGAGTAGTTACTGGTGCAACCAAAACTCTATGCCGTGATAGACGGGGCATTTTTGAGTCGGTGTTGTCAGCAAATGGGGCAGCTGGGGCGAGAGGGGCTTCCCTGGCTGTTGTCTGCCTTGCGCTGTGAAAAAGCATCTGAAGCTGTACCGGAGGCAAGTTCACATGTATATTTATGGTGTCATGGGCCGATGAAACAGTTCCACAGTCATTCCTCCAACAGAGTTAGATGGTAAATATGTCATAATCTGTGTATTATGGGGTGACATCCCATTCAGCTGCGTTGCAGCCGCTGCACCAAGCCTCTGACGCACAATGTTGCATGGACTTGCAGTGACAAACCCTGAACTCTTAGTTTGATTGTGCAATGTTCACATCCACTGCACAAGATGGATGTGTGCCACATACATATTGCATATCAACATGTCCTTTGCACTCCCTAAACGGTATCCAGTGGAGGTGTATGTATGTGGCACAAGCGGGACATGCCAGCAGGATCTGACGTGCCCAATCCATATCGGGGTTCCCCTGACCGCGATCAGATTGTTCCGACTGCTGTTATGACACCATACAAATATGTAGATTGCAGTGGGATTGCGCTCAGACTGTACACAGACTGCCGTTTGATGGATGTTCCATGAGTGTTTTGCACATGTGCAAAACATTCAAAGCAGCCATGCGAATGGGCCCCCCATGTAGACTCCTCAGACTGCTGTCCGACATTTTCGGACTGCACCTCAACACTTTTCGGATGTGGGCCGAGTCGTCATTCTGACGCCATTCGGCCTCATTCATGCTATTTGTGACAGGGTTCTAATAAACACTAAGACTGCAAAAACTTGCCATTAGTTTACAACTTTTTTTGCATTACAGTTTTTGTTTGAACTTACTTTGTACATAACTTTTTGCGTTACTTATTTACATGTTATCTATTGTTGAGCATGTCAGTAACACTTGTGCAAAATAACATTAAAAGAGTTAAATTGTTACTCTTTAACCTGTTATTTCTGTTTCAAATTTTCATGATTTTTTTTATTTATTTTTTTTTTTTAAGTTGGAACTAACCTTCCATGTACTTACTAATTTATATTTTGCTTACCGTTTAAGTGTTGTGAATGAATTTTTAAGTTGGAACTGACCTTGTTCCTGGCTGTTGTCCAGGTTTGGGTGGATGTAATTTAAACATAGAGTTTCATTCATTCAAAGTGTTCTGTTTGCATCATCTTCATTTCCTGCTGCTTCCTGTGCCAAGAATTTAAAGATGCTCATATAGATTGACAAAGATCGGTAACGGACCAACTGTTTGGGTGTGGAGCATTAATGGATTCCGACGAGGGTTGGGTATCGAAAACTGGTTCTTGTTAATAATCATTACAAAATTATCTGATCCACCGACATCAATAGCCTTTTTGCTTAACGGTTCACTTATCAGTCCTTCAGTTCACATTACGCTGGAGCGGACGTTGTTTTTGAGGGCGTTTATTGGGAAAAATGATCATTTCTCTGTTGACTGCAGACCCGCTGCTTCTCTGCTTTTCAGAAGCGGCAGGTCCACAATTTCTTCATTAACCTCTCTCAAAGCCATTTAAAGATGTCAATGCAAGAGCTCAGCTCAGAGGCTACAGAGTTAAATTTGTCTCATTAATATCTGAAAGGAAATGCTTTTGACAAAAATTACAGATTTTGTTTATTTTTATTCATGTCCAGAGATCTAGGATCCAACATATCCAGATTTTATTTCTGTCCAAAGATCAAAGTTCCAGTGACCAGTTTCATGTTTATTTACTTTAAGACTCAATAAAATATTGTTGACATAGAAAACCTGTAAAGCCTATTTTTAGTACACAGAAAATTCACAAGAGGTATTGATAAGGGAATCGATAACTAAGGTTGGGCATCGAGAACCGGTTCTTTTCGGGTATCGTTAAGAAATGATTCGATCCACCGACATCAATAGCCTTTTTGGTTAACGATTCCCTTATCGGTCCTTCGGCGCGGCCGTTGTTTTTGGGGGTGTTTGTCGGGAAAATTATCATGTCTTTACATCGATTACAGAATCCCTGCAGGGTCTGTAATCAACCTTTTCTGCAGCGCTGCTTTTCTTTGAAGCAATGAAGCATTGATCCGACCCGCTGCTTCATGGTTCTTTGTTTTATTTCACTTTATCTTAATTTTTCCCCGCTAAAACCCCAAAGAGCATATGTCTGTGAGTAATATTTACCTTTATTTATGTTAAACTGACTTGTTATGGTCTTCTGAAACAGTTGATAGATGTATTTTCTAACTTAAAAACTAGACCGATGCTGACGCATTAGCGTGTCTATGGCATTTTCAATGTTAAAGTTAGCATTAAGCTGTTTGCATCTCAGCACGTTTTTTGTGCATTTGTTCTCTGTATAATAATTAATGGCTCACTGTTTGCTGTCATAAAAGAGTCAAATGTATTACAAACTGTAATATTTTTAAAATTTGTTTATATAATAATAATAGCAACAACAATAATAGTAATAAATAACTAATAATGCTACAATACAATTTTAGAGAAAGAGACAAAATAACCTGATTAAAAACAACAGAAAATATAAAACCAATTAACAATGAACATAAATAAATAAATAACTGTTTCCTGTTAACACCTAGTGACTCTTACACCTCTACTTCATCCCTGTTTTATTTAAGTTTAATGACAATTTGTTTCAGTCAAACCATAATTTCAATTTGTTAATTCCTCCAGAACTATCTGCCAAGCTAGAAAACTGCTGCATCCTAGTAAGGGCAGAATACTACTGGAATCAATTTGAATAAGAAAGTTGTGTTTTTCCTCACAAAATGGATGCTGCACTCACTGCAGTTTATTGTCTGGAATAGTCCCAGATTGGATTTCAGAGCTTCAAGAATTCAAACATTTTTGTGCGGGTGGTGGTGGGGGGTAATTTTTGGGTTACAGTTTTTTTTTTGTTTTTCACCACTATCATCCCTGAATGTCAATCATGAGTCACTTTTGTGCAGATTAAAGTCACTAACTGGGACTCCTGTCTTGTTGCGAGAAAGAAACGAGAATCGTCCTCCGTTCTGTTCATACGGCTCCAAACGCTGCGCGGCTCTCTGCAAAGTCAAGTTAGAACGATAGAGTCCAGTCGGAATTAATAAATTTGAAGCTAAACACCGTTTAAATCAAATGACACCTCTTTCCAAATGTTGTAATACAAACAAACTGCAATCGATCAAAACGTTTTTTCCTCCCAAAATGAGACATCTGCGCTGACATGCAGCAGCCGGCTTGGCTCAGCTCAGAGGTATGGAGAGACATTCATGCCAAAATGTCTGAAAGGAAATGCTTTTGACAAAAACTACAGATTTTATTTAGTTTTATTTATGTCCAGAGATCAAGGATCCAGTGACCAATTTAAAATGTTGACACAGAAAACCTGTAAAGCCTACTTTTAGCACACAGAAAATTCACAAGCGGTATCAATAAGGGAGTCAATAAGGAATCAGATTAATAAGGAGAATTGATAATGCATCGATAGATTTTTTTCAATTTTCTTTTTATTTCAAACTTAGTTGTCAATTCCAGTATCATGGCAGTTCACAATATAAGCAAATCAAATGAACAAAGCTTCTTTGTACTCTCTGTACCTCTACACTCATATGAAAAAATAAACAAAATCAAAAAAGCAGCAAAACAAAAAATGACAACAAGAAAGTTCGAAAGGGAGTGGGAACAAGTAAATACTTTAAATCCCCGGTACACATATCTTCAGTGGTTGCTTAATTAACAATAAATACAACTGCAGTTAATTTACAATACCTCAATATATTTACGATTCCAATAACTCATGAATAGACAATTTCAATAACTTATCAATATACTTACAATTTCAATAGCTCATGAATGGACTTACAATTCCAGTACCCGTGAATATGCTTACTCTTCAATCACTCATCAATATACTACAAATACTAAATAATTTAGTAAAGATTCAATATTCAATACAATACCTTAACTCTGATATACTTATTGTTACTAAATGATTTAATGTTTTATAATCTTAATACTATAATGACTATAGTAAGAATTTTCACTGTGTACTGTACCGTAGTAAAATGTTTTCTTTGTATTTGGCTTTGAATTGGTAAATGTTTGGGCATTGTTTTAAATTCCATTCTAAACTATTCCACAATCGCACTCCACACACTGAAACACACATACTACTTCTCGTGGTTCTTACAGCTTTTGGTATAAGTTTACCATTTCCCCTCAGATTGTAGCCACCTTCCCTTTCTATAAATTGGGCTTGAATGTTGGCCGGTAAAGAATTTTTACTGGCTTTGTATAGCAGTTGAGCTGTGCAGAAATCCACCAAATCAATTAATTTCAATAATTTGGACTGTAAGAAAAGTGCATTTGTGTGTTCCAGGTAGCTTATCTTGTGGATAACACGTACTACACGCTTTTGAAGTAATACCAATGGCCTTAGAGTACTAATGTAATTGTTACAATATAAAATATATTGATAAAATCTTATCAATACCCATCCTATCGATAACTAAGTGGATCAATAAGTGGAATCGATATTGATAAACTGTTATCATTAGCCATAGCTAATTCTGACGCAGACTATGTTAATAAGGAATTGTCGACATGAAGAAATAATAAAAAAAAAAAAGGCAAAATTGAATTTTAAATTGAATTTATAAATATTATAGAATCTGTAGTGGCCCGAACAGGCCATCATTTTATAATTTGTACAGGCCCATAGTGGTTCAAAAGTGGGCCCAATTGCTGCCAAGGTTCATTCACAGGTCTCTCATTATGTTTCACCACCAGAGGGCCATTCAATTAAAAAGTTTCAAAACACTTGTTCTGAAACAGCTGGTGCCGTGTTGAGGTCCCATTTAATATTGATACAGATGCTGGAACCAAGTTCCAAATCAGTGTTTCAAAACATTGGTGCTGCAAAGGTTTTTGAAAAATTCAGATACATCGATTCAAGTTTGCCATCAATAACTTGCAGTACCACCAACATTTTTTAGTATCATTCCGTGCCACACAGTCTATTCATTCTTTAACTCCAGTTTCATTTCCCAGTTATGTTGTACAACCCCAATTCCAATGAAGTTGGGACGTTGTGTGAAATGTAAATAAAAACAGAATACGATTTGCAAATCCTCTTCAACCTATATTCAATTGAATACACCACAAAGACAAGATAGTTAATGTTCAAATTGATAGACTTTTTTGTTTTTCTGCAAATATCTACTCATTTTGAAATGGATGCCTGCAACACATTTCAAAAAAGCTGGGAAGGGGCAACAAAAGACTGGGAAAGTTGATGAATGCTCAAAGAACACCTATTTGGAACATTCCACAGGTTAACTGGAAACAGGCGAGTGTCATGATTGGGAATTAAAGGAGAATCTCCAAAAGGCTCAGCCGTTCACAAGCAAAGATGGGGCGAGGATCACCACTTTCTGAACAACTGCATGAAAAAAAAATAGTCCAACAGTTTAAGAACAATGTTTCACAATGTTCACTTACAAGGAATTTAGGGATTCCATCATCTACAGTCCATAATATAATCACAAGATTCAGAGAATCTGGAGAACTTTCCACATGTAAGCAGCAAGGCCGAAAGCCACATTGAATGCCTGTGACCTTTGATCCCTCAAGCAGCACTGCATTAAAAACTGACATCATTGTGTAAAGGATCTTACTGCGTGGGCTCGGGAACACTTCAGAAAACCATTGTCAGTTAACACAGTTCGTCGCTACATCTACAAGTGTAAGTTAAAACTCTACCATGCAAAGTGAAAGCCATACATCAACAACATCCAGAAACACTGCCGCCTTTTCTGGGCCCGAGCTCATTTGAAATGGACAGAAGCAATGTGGAAAAGTTTACTGTGGTCTGATGAGTCCACATTTCAAATTGTTTTTGGAAATCATGGACGTTGTGTCCTCCGGACAAAAGAGCAAAAAGACCAGTGCAAAGTTCAAAAGCCAGCATCTGTGATGGTATGGGGGTGTGTTAGTGCCCATGGCATGGGCAACTTACACATCTGTGATAGCACCATCAATGTTGAAAGGTACATCCAGGTTTTGGAGCAACACATGCTGCCATCCAAGCAACGTCTTTTTCAGGAACGTCCCTGCTTACTTCTGCAAGACAATGCCAAGCCACATTCTGCACATGTTACAACAGCATGGCTTTGTAGTAAACGAGTGCAGATACTAGACTGGCCTGCCTGCAGTCCAGACCTGTCGCCTATTGAAAATGTGTGGCGCATTATGAAGCGCAAAATATGACAACGGAGACCCTGGACTGTTGAACAACAGAAGTCATACATCAAGCAAGAATGGGAAAGAATTCCACCTACAAAGCTTCAACAATTAGTGTCCTCAGTTCCCAAATGCTTGAGTGTTGTTAGAAGGAAAGGTGATATAACACAGTGGTAAACATACCACTGTCCCAGCTTTTTTGAAATATGTTGCAGGCATCCATTTCAAAATAAGCAAATATTTGCACAAAAACAATAAAGTTTATCAGTTTGAACATTAAATATCTTGTCTTTGTGGTGTATTCAACTGAATATAGGTTGAAGAGGATTTGCAAATCATTGTATTCTGTTTTTATTTACATTTTACACAACGTCCCAACTTCATTGGAATTGGGGTTGCACACCATACTTGCCGGCATAGCTTAAATTGTTGTCCGACACTCACGTAAAGGTAAGTGCCGGTGGACAGAGGGCATCACACAAGGCACACAATAGCCCTGTTTCCATCAAGCAGTCCGGGTCAGTATGACACGGTATGGAATACTATTTTGTGCACTTCCACATTCAGATTTAGGGACGGGTAGCAAAATAAGCAGCCCGTACCATATCACTTTTTGGAACCCTTCGCTTGGGGTACCAAAATAATGGAATGGTAACAAAAGGGAGGAGCAAACCCACTGCCATCCATTAATTGGCTCATGTGTTCCTATAGCAACATAGGAATCCTCACCCCATGAAAGGTTACGCGCTATACAGAATCCTGACAAACATATACGCAGCATTTTAAATATCTACACAAAGAAGAACGTCAGCAAAAAGCAGCCAAGTTTGGTCAAACAAGGAGGTGCAGACTCTCCTGGTGATCACTGCGGAGGAACGATATGACGACACACTGCTCATCTTGATGACATGCTCGTCAACGTCTACCATGCTTCACCTACCAAACAAAGGGTACTGCTGGCAGTGGAAACACAAGCCAAGCCATGCTTAACTGTTCAGAATGTACCATACTGTGCTGTACAAACCCAGCCCACTTGGTCGAAAGGAGGCTGTGTCCAGTGTCAAGCAGGTAGCAGACAAACTACACACAAGCTCAAGCACAGTTACTCCTAATTGTCTCTAACAAATCATTCGCTAACCATCCAGTAGGTGGTAGACGCATCTTTGGGACATTACATACTCAAAACACAGTTGCTGTTTCAACTGATCTGGTTAATCAAAGTTAACCACCGTCTAATCACTTCATTATGTGCTTTTTTAAATTTGGCAAGTTACATGATGACAAAATTGATTGCTCTTGAGTTATTGCCTACAGAAGCTGGCTGGGATGGTCTAATCCACCCACATTTTTGCAGTACAAGCCCAGTGCCAAAGTGCATATACAAGTGCAGGGAACAGCCCAACCCACTGGGAGTGTCTCACACAGCAAACAGGAATCCATACAATAAGCAAAGGCACAGATGCCAAAAAGAAGTCAATTCACATCTAAAGTTTGCTTATACCATGTGACTTTTTTACTTGCAGAGCCACAGAATAAGCGATTTTGTAGTTACCACTGTGCATGAGCAAAGCTTCGCTTCACACTCTGGGTCATAGTCCCTGCTATATATATATATATATATATATATATATATATATATATATATATATATATATATATATATATATATATATATACACACATACATATACACACACACACACACACACACACACACACACACACACGACAACTCTTGCAAAATGCTGAGAATTCAACAAATTCCACTGCAAAAATCAGGCTGTTAAACAGAAAGAATATCCTTGTTTCGACCACTTTTTGTTAACTGTCCTTTAAGATTGGGGTGAGATGTTTATCTTTTACTTCTCAATCAGCTTTTTGAGCACATTTTTTATACCTCTGAGTTTACGAGCACAACCCTGCATCTAGTCTGAAGTACCAACTACAGGCCCTTTCAGCCAATGACTTGAGGCACTGTCATTTATTAACACGTACACCAATTTACTTCACTGAAAGATACAACAGAGCATTATATTAAAAACAGGAAGCCGTGGGTCTAATGGCAACTTAAAAAGTTAACGTTTTCTGAGGTTACAGATTAATTCCTCTCTCTAATGTCACACAAAGTTTACTTGATCAAAACTGGGTGACTCTCTGCACTTAATCATCTCCTGCTGTCCTATTTTGCTCCTTGTTAAAGATAAAACAACATCCGGTTTACCATCTGCCTCTGAAAGCCATCACATGAGCACAGCATAAGGAGTGTTTGTACCAGTGTCTATCCTTTTTAAAATGTGGATCAACCCTGTGGGGTCCACAGACTCACTAGCAAGTCCAAATCAATGTTTCTTTTATGTTTCTGGGCCCCTGGAGATTATAGTGCAGCAGATAAAAGAATATTTACAGAGGAATTGTGCAAATGGTGATAGAAGCACGAAATTCAGCACAAATACACCTTAGACATTACTCTTTTGGGGGGAAAAAAAACAAAACAAAAAAAAACAACAACAACAAAAAACGATTGTCCAATTGAATTTTCAGTTGGCAGCAAGGTAGGGGTCAATTGAAGAATTACACATGGCTCAAAATTAAAAGAAGCTCCAATCATATTGAAAACTATATGATATTATTTGTCTGATCACAAAGGTTCCAAAAAAGTATAGTTTGGACCATCTGTGACTGAATGTTATGGAGTTATGGGCTAAAAACAGCAAGAATGGTGACAAAGGTCAATTGCAGTTTGTACAGGGGTCAAAAGTTAAAGATGCTCTAATTTTGGTAAAAAGTGATGCAAATTATTGGCCGAGTTAATAGGGTTTTAAAAAGGAATAGTTTGCACCATGGGTCATGCTTAGTTATTATGTTACAGGTATTATGTCACGTGTCATAGAATCCAACATTGACATTGCTTGACCTTTACATTGCAAACCAAACATTCAACACAGTCAAAACTGTTCCATTTATTAATCCTATTAGATTAACCAATAATTTACACCACGTTTTTCCAACACTGGAGCAACTTTGTCACAATTTTTGCCGTTTTTACCCCATTACCCCACTTACCCCATTACAACATTCAGTCACAGACAGTACAAACTATACCTTTTGGAATCTTTATGCTCAGATAAATAATGTGGTGTAGTTTTCAATATGATTGGAGCATCTTTTAATTTTGACCCCTGTGTAATTCTTCAATTGACCCCTACATGGCTGTCTATTGAAAATTCAAATGGTCAATTGTTTTTTTTTTAAAGAGTAATGTCAAAGGAGTATTTGTCCCAAATTTGTTGCTTCTATCACCATTTGCGGGATTGTTTCAGTTATCTGCTACACTATTAAATAAATAAACATTCTTCCTGAATGGCATGAGTCCATTGTAACATATTTTGATTTGATTTATTTGGCAATAAAATACAAGTACATAAAATACATACATACATACAAGATATAAAATTGCTGAAGATAACACAAAAAACCATAAACACTGACTACGTTTACATGCCGTTAATATTCGGGTTAAGGTCAATATTCCGGTTTCTGAATCATTAGGAATAACCAGTTTACATGCTTAAGCAGACAGAGTTACTCCTGTATACATGGTCATTGGTATCATTTGGAATATCGCTATCTAAACAGGGACCCACGTCTTCCACCGGTGCTTGATTTGGTCTGGCGTTCGTGCAAATCCTGCTTCGTGTAATCCTGCTTCGTGTAAAACCCCTCACTACAAACTTTAGACACTTTTCTCATTTTCTCACTTTTCTCTCCTGTGTAAACACACTCTTTTTTTCTTCTGGGCGAGAAGATTATAAACAGACACACGCAGAACACAATGCGCGTGCTCACTGCCTCCGGGGGTACGGATGCGGGACCCGCAAAGAATCCAAGTCATGGCCACGAGCTCTGCAGCTGCAAGAAATCTATCCTTGCGGGCTGCCTCCGCATCAAAACAGCGAGCATAGACTCTGGACTTGTTGGCGCAGCTCCACACAGCAGAGAGGGGGGCGGTGTGAGTGGACCGCTGCGGCGTTTACCGAGCCAGCAGACTCAGTAAACGCATCGGAGGCAGAGCAATTGCGGTGATACGGACACCAGCCCGCCTGATAAGGACGCAGAACACAATGCGCTGTTTATGTCTGCTTCTGTGGTGTCCGGTAGGCTGCGAGTGCCACATACAAGTAGTTGCCGTACTCAGAAGACCAAGATTCCTTGCAGATAGGACATGCGCAGAACACAAAATAATGTTCCTTTCTATGGGGATATCCCGATGCGCGTTTATATGACCTGATATTTGGGTTAGAAATGGAGTAACCCAGGAGTCTTATTCAGGTATTTAAAAAGCGGAATATGAGCATATTCGGGTTTTTGCGGGTGTTTACATGGCTGTGCGCAACCGGGCTATTGCTAATATTCCGGTTCTGAAAGGGTTATTGGCTGCATGTAAACATAGTCATCCATTTCCATTGTAGTCCTCGACATACACTTTTCTGGGGGGAGGTCGAGTTGGGCACTGGTCATTCATCACGTTGGGTCTGCTTCGCTCTTGTGACTGGTCGGCTGAGTGTGGATGTCAAGAAAACCCTGACCCATACACTACGGACACCAGTTCCTCTTTCCACATTTTGTTGCATTTCAGACCCTCTGCTCTGAAAAATTCCTTCATTGCATTCACATGCTAACATTTCATCTCATCTAACATTTTCGCTGCAAAATTCTTTACCTTAATCTGCAAAAATTTATGATAACTGAAGCTGAAAACTATGAAAATCACTTCTTGTGAGACCCTGGGGATTGTTTATATGAAAACAGTATGAAACTGTCAAAAGCAGCTCAGAATAGATTTCACATAATGTGACCCCTTGACATTAACACATTAGCACTGGAAGGTACAATTAGTTAGACTTGCAATATTTACAACATAAACTTTTACACAAACTAACAGATGCACTTCCAAGCCACACTGCCTTTATTTGTATTTCACAATATTAAGTAATCAATCTAACACTTCCTCGTGGCTCCTCAAGCAACCGCGAGAAAATACGCCACGTTTTAACACCATAGTGTGGAAAACCGAAAGTAAAAATAAATATATAAAATTAATAATAATAAAAAAACTCCTAAATTTTTGCTGGCATTGTGCCTGTTCATCCCAAACGAGCCGGTGACACCAGACTACGTTGCAAAAGTTGCTATTCATTGTTTTGCTGTAATCGAACAAGATAAAAACAACAAAAACATGCAAGACAATGCAACTATACAACAGCCGACCCTCTTAAGAAAAATTCGGCAGATGTAATCTGTCACTAAGCAGTACAACCACTCGGTGAGATTACTGAAATAGCTAACAGGTAATGCTAGTTACCCACTGCCACTTCCAATACCCTGCTGGGTGAGGAACAGTAAAAGCAGGCCTAAAAGTTATTGAATTCGGTTACGTTACTGGCTCACGTAGTTTCGCTTATCGCCGACCATTTTGCTGTATGAGAACAGCATTTGCCTGCTAAGTGTATACTCTTATTTAAAACCGAAGCCACATGATAAGATGAATTTGGCTTTAGATCGTGCCACAGGAGCTAAGCTACACCGGCACCCAGAGTTGTCACCCACTAGCATGAAACATGTTTACGCGTGTTGCAAGTCCACCGTTTTTATTTTATTTTCTTGTATTTTCTTAAAACAAACCGATAACTATTCGACAGGTTTCCTTACCAGTTGCTTTCCAATCAATGCTCACGACCGGTATCTACCGACGGTGAAGCAGCAGCTAATGTTTGCAGCTGCGGAGTGTGCAGCAGGCTGGAAGAGTCGGAGTGCGTCAGCTGCGCGTGGAGGTTGTTCTTATTATTACTGATATTATTTTGTGTGGGTGGTGGGGGTGTTATTCAGTCCAAAGCATGAGAATTGGCCATACTCATGTGAATTTTGGCAACGTTTTGTTGCGAAAACCGTCTAAACTGGACGGCGGATGCACCATGATGTAAGAAAATCCAGTAGACGTTTTCATTTGCCGCGAAACTTTTCGTTGTAAGTTCAGTCCAACGTTTACAACATGACCTGCTTTTTTTTTATCTGGTAATGCAATGCACAAAATTATTTTGGTGTACTCCCATTTGTGTTATATGTGTTAGCAGCTTCATTAACGCTGTAATTTTGCATGTGCTTTATGTTAGAACTCGCCTTGCACGGCCTCTGCTTAGCTTTGCTAATGCTAATGTACCTAGCAACATCTAAACAGTGGGAAAAAGACATATCATTCACCACCTCAGTTGTCTTTTCACTTAGTTACAAATGTCGAATGCCGCATATCAAGAGACTAACGCTTCCCGTGTGACTATTCCAAATAGTACAACCAGAACTTAATTATTTTAGCTTTGAAGCTGCATGTGGTGCTTTTATTCTGTAGGATTTACGGTATATTCCGGTATATTTCCGGTATGGTGACAAAAACAAGTTATAGCCGTGTGTGTGTGTGTGTATATATATATATATATATATATATATATATATATATATATATGTACGCATTATTTCCCATTGCACCCATACGAGATTAGGGGTGCCATTCAATTCTTTTTTTTTTTTTTCAATTCAATTTATTTATTGTACTGCCAAATCACAACAAAGCTGCCTCAAGGCGCTTCACACGAGTATGGTCTAACCTTACCAACCCCTAGAGTAAGCACACAGGCAACAGTGGTTTTGAGGAAGAAACCTCAAGCAGACCAGACTCAAAGGGATAACCCTCTGCTTAGGCCATTCTACCAAAAAGGGTTACAATACAGAAAACAACATAATGAGAGTACATGCAGGCGTCCAGTCCACTGTCACGGGGGAAGGGGCTTGGGGGGGTGGTCATCAAACCACTCGGATCTGTTACTACACCGGAGTCTATCCTGCGTCCACCACAGAAATCATCTAATCCAGCACATGGATCTACTCGGTTGCAGAGTGGGTGCCAGTCTCCAGCAGAGTTTGAGGATAAGAAAAGATAAAAAGAAGCAATCATCTATGACTTGTAAGTAATTAACTTAGCAGACCATGTGAAAAATGTGAGTTATAAATAAGTGAAGATATGTACACCGCGGGGTGGGTAGTATGTGTGTTCCTCAAGCTCAGGTCTTTGACCAGAGGCCTGGGAGTTTGAGGGTTCGGCGCAGTATCTTAGCTGTTCCTTGGACTGCACTCTTCTGGACAAAGACCTCTGATGTTGTGCCTGAAATCTGGTGGAGCCACTCTTTGGGAGTCTGGGACTTACAGCTCCTAGTGCTCCTATTACCACTGGGATCACTTTGGACTTTACCTTCCACATCTGCTCCAGTTACTCCTTCAGCCCTTGGTACGTCTCTGTTTTCTCGTGCTCTTTCTTTCTGATGTTGCTGTCAGCTGGGATTACCACATCGATTACAATTGGAGTTTTCTTTCCCTTCTCAACCATTCCTATGTCTGGTTGGTTGGCTAGCAGCTGCTTGTCTGCCTGGAATTTGAAGTCCCATAGGACCTTAGCCCTGTCGTTTTCAACCACCTTTGATGGCATCTCTCATCAGGACTTGGGGACTTCTAGTCCGTATGTGGCACAGATGTTTCTGTATACGATTCTCAGCACTTTGTTGTGCCTATCCGTGTACGCTGTCCCAGCTTGTGTCTTGCATCCTGCTACTATGTGCTGGACTGTCTCTGGGGCACATTTGCTTAGCCTGCAACTTGGGTCTTGTCAGCTGAGTCCTCTATGGATCTGGTGCTTAGGGCTTCTTCTTCTGCTGCCATGATCAGAGCCTCTGTGCTGTCCTTTAGGCCGGTATTTTCTAGCCACTGGTAGATCTTTTTGATGTTAGCCGCTTCCTCTATCTGTCGATAGCACATCACATACATATATACACTGTGCATCAAGAAAGTATTCACAGTGCTTCACTTTTTTCCACGTTTTGTTATGTTGCAGTCTTATTCCAAAATGGAGTAATTTTTCCCTTAAAATTCTACTCACAACACACCATAATGACAACATTATTTAACATTAATTAATTTTTGTAAATTTATAATAATAACAATAAAAGAAATCGCCTGTACATAAGTATTCACACTCTTTGTTCAGTATGTTATTGATGCACCTTTGGCAGCAATTACAGCCTCAAATCTTCTTGAATATGATGCCAAAAGCTTGGCGCACCTAACTTTGGGCAGTTTTGCCTGTTCATCTTTGCAGCCCCTCTCAAGCTTCATCAGGTTGGATGGGGAGCATTGGTGCATAGCCATTTTCAGATCTCTCCAGAGATGCTCAATCGGATTCAGGTCTAGGCTCTGGCTGGGCCACTCAAGGACATTCACAGATTTGTCCTGAAGCCAATCCTTTGATATCTTGACTGTGTGCTTAGGGTCATTGTCCTGCTGAAAGATGAACCATCGCCTCAGTCTGAGCTCAAGAGCACTCTGGAGCAGGTTTACATCCAGGATGTCTCTGTACATTGCTGCATTCATCTTTCTCTCAATCCCGACTAGTCTCCCTGTTCCTGCCACTGAAAAACATCCCCACAGCGTTATGCTGCCACCACCGTGCTTTACTGCAGCAATGGTACCTGGTTTCCTCCAAACATGACACCTGACATTCACACCAAAGAGTTTAATCTTTGTCTCTTTAATTTTCATGGTCTGAGAGTCATTCAGATGCCTTTTGGCAAACTCCAGGTGGGCTGCCATGTGCCTTTTACTAAGGAGTGGCTTCCTTCTGGTCACTCTACCATACAGGCCTGATTGGTCGATTGCTGCAGAGATGGTCCTTCTGGAAGGTTCTCTTCTCTCCATAGAGGAATGCTGGAGCTCTGGCAGAGTGACCATCGGGTTTTTGGAAATCTCCCTGACTAAAGCCCCTCTCCCCCAATCACTCAGTTTAGATGGGTGGCCAGCTCTTGGAAGAGTCCTTGTGGATCAGAACTTCTTCCATTTATGGATGATGGAGGCCGCTGTGCTCATTGGGACCTTCAAAGTAGCAGAAATGTTTCTGTACCCTTCCACAGATTTGTGCCTCAAGACATCCTATCTGAGGTCTACAGACAATTCCTTTGACTTCATGCTTGGTTTGTGCTCTGACACGCACTGTCAGCTGTGGGACCTTATACGAGATCTGTCAAGTCACACATGTAGGAGTTGGTGAATACTCAACATAACTACACTTTTACAAGCCTTTGACCATAGTTATGCACCAGTTACTATCATATTATGTATTATTTGATCTATTTTCTTGCCAAATAAACAATACATGAAATTGAAAACTGAGATTTTACACAATTTCATGTATTGTTTACATGAAATTGTGTAAAATCTCAGTTTCTAGACCAAAATGTCTCTGGGTGAAACAAAACCAAGAATGACTGAGGCTAGCAATTTTAAGTTAGCCTGTCTTAAATGTTTTGAACCATGCTGCAATTTTCTCTAAATCATTGGGAGAAAGGGTGTAATTCCTCCCTAGGGCAGAGGTGCTTGGGGCATTAACCAACAGAATATGGATCAGCTGCACCCAGCAGAGGTCCTCCTTCCGTGGCCAGTGAAAGTTAGGTGCAGGGCCATGTGGATGCATGAATGACACCTGTACATCCTCATTTTCTTCAGACTGTGCCAAGATGGTTGCAATCCACCGCTGACCATCATACAAACAAGCAACATATTGACCAGGGGTACATTCACTAAGTTCAAGGACCTTTGGCATAGGGATTCCACATTCAAATCCTCCCACATCACCTCCAGAAACCCTCTTCACAAGAATGGTGCCATTTTCTGTGACAGTGAAGCAGTGGTTATCCCTGGTGCCTGGTATAGTTTTTGCCCCCTCAAAGCGCTTTGTTTGACTTACTACATGGGACTTGACATCCTCTGTTGCAATAAAGATTGTCAGAATGCCCTTAATGTTTGTACTTGCCCACTCAAAGAGGTGCTGGGGTGTTAAGATGTGGCCTGAAGTTGTGGCCTGCAGACTTTGCCGGGCTGCCTCTCGCTTAATAGTGCCACCTATTCCATCACATGGGCTTTTCCCATGTGAAGTGGCAAAGAAGTGCCACGAAGCTTCACTCCCGAAATCTTCATAGTGATGAATCAAGTTGCAAAAATTCTTGAAATTTTTGTATTGGCTAGCAGCACCATCACTGAAGTAAAAGATTCTGTTTATCTCAGTGGGAACTGCAGCCTGCACCAGTGGCAAAACCTTAGTCTGAAAGTAGTGAACTGCAATGGTGTCATGTTTTAAGTGATCACTAATTACACAAATGCTGAGGCACTGCAAGGAATTATCCACTTTGTAGTACACAGTGAAGGGATGCAGAGTGGCTTGGGAATTGTCCCAGTGGTATCCCTGGCTGCATCCTGCACTATAAAGGAATAATTCTCTGCAAAGTCCAGCAAGATAATACATTCATCATGTTTAAGGTTCCACCAGTATATAAATGGGTTCCACCAGTATATTTCAAAAAAGTCATATGTGTGATTTAATGTAACATCAGTGTACATTTTGTGTACATTTGCTGTACATCACAGAGATCTGCTGAAACATGTTCTTTCTTAAAAAGCATGCTGTTGTTTTCTATGAAGGGATGTTTGTTCCATGTTTGCTTTGGTTTTATTTTGTAGTACTCAAGAGCTTTCAAATGACACCTTCATTTTGGACATGTAAGGGTACCCACATGGTCAAATAATGGACCAAAAAGGGCCCCGCCCATCAAGTTGGGTGGTAAGGGTTAATTTTGCTCAGAATTCAAGATTAGTATTTGTGTTCTCTATGCATTTTTGGATAGCCGTTTATGTGTTCTATAGGCAAGAGAAACTCCAGAACCTACATTGTTTTAGAAGTGTAAGAAAATACACCCCTAAAATGGCTCATTTTCTGACCACGTCGATCAAATTTCACTTTTTGTTTGGCAACAGCACAGTCCACAAGGGGTTAATGATGCTTTGGGTATTTTCTACAAAGAATTTGAGACATAATAAACATATTCTGAAACAATGGACATAATATATCTTGTTTTAATTTTGAAATAAAAGCAGTTGAAAATGCTCACAAACAGGCCATAGATGGTTAACGCTGACACGCCCCCTTTTTCAAACCCCCATAAAATCTGAACGGAGAGAGATATTGAGCTAAAACCAACTGCCATTATCTTCTTCTACCACAGACTACAAAATATCAAAGAACTAAGTACTTCTGAGACCATCAAGCTGGAAGGTCTGGTGATTTAAAATGGAATGACCCAGCTGTTATTTCTTCAACAGGAGAATCTACTAACTATTGATGTATTTTTTTTCTGTTGGGTGCCCAAATTTATGCACCTGCCTAATTTTGTTTAAAGAATTATTGCACACTCTCTGTAAATCCTATTAACTTCATTTCACTTCTCAAATATCACTGTGTTTGTCTGCTATATGACATATTTAACTGAAATTGCTGATCCAAACAACCAGTGACTTATAAAGGAAAATCATGTAAATCATCAGGGGTGCCCAAACATTTCCACTCAACTGTATATATCAATATGCCATCCAGATCACAATATCTGTTGTATCATTAAGTCATTTTCATGAAACTACGACACTTGTATATTATTTGTGTTTTTTCACAGCTGTATTTTTGTATTGCAGCAACCCGGTGAATACACATCAATTTAAAGGACATGTCTCACTGAAATCAGAACACTTTAGGCTGTTAGTGACCATCCGATGATCTACCGGGATTACTTTGTGAACTTCCCTGACCGGTTTCAAAGTATCCGTCATTCGCAGCAAACAGCTATGGAGACTTCTGAAAACAAAGTACTCGTGAGTACTCGGGTGTTTCCGACAGCTGACGTAGGTGTTAGGAGCGTCCCAGCATGAGCTTCAATGGAATGTATCTGCTAACGTAAAGAATGGAGGCACAGATTAATTCCAAGGTTTACACAAGTGTGACGTTGTGTTCTGATGACTTGTTTTTAAGTGATAACTGTTCCTTTTGATGCAGTCACGGTCAAAGGAGCAGCTGTGAGAAGGTTTTTTGCACCTGCGACTATCTATCTATCTATCTATCTATCTATCTATCTATCTATCTATCTATCTATCTATCTATCTATCTATCTATCTATCTATCTATCTATCTATCTATCTATCTATCTATCTATCTATCTATCTATCTATCTATCTATCTATCTATCTATCTATCTATCTATCTATCTATCTATCTATCTATCTATCTATCTATCTATCTATCTATCTATCTATCTATCTATCTATCTATCTATCTATCTATCTATCTATCTATCTATCTATCTATCTATCTATCTATCTATCTATCTATCTATCTATCTATCTATCTATCTATCTATCTATCTATCTATCTATCTATCTATCTATCTATCTATCTATCTATCTATCTATCTATCTATCTATCTATCTATCTATCTATCTATCTATCTATCTATCTATCTATCTATCTATCTATCTATCTATCTATCTATCTATCTATCTATCTATCTATCTATCTATCTATCTATCTATCTATCTATCTATCTATCTATCTATCTATCTATCTATCTATCTATCTATCTATCTATCTATCTATCTATCTATCTATCTATCTATCTATCTATCTATCTATCTATCTATCTATCTATCTATCTATCTATCTATCTATCTATCTATCTATCTATCTATCTATCTATCTATCTATCTATCTATCTATCTATCTATCTATCTATCTATCTATCTATCTATCTATCTATCTATCTATCTATCTATCTATCTATCTATCTATCTATCTATCTATCTATCTATCTATCTATCTATCTATCTATCTATCTATCTATCTATCTATCTATCTATCTATCTATCTATCTATCTATCTATCTATCTATCTATCTATCTATCTATCTATCTATCTATCTATCTATCTATCTATCTATCTATCTATCTATCTATCTATCTATCTATCTATCTATCTATCTATCTATCTATCTATCTATCTATCTATCTATCTATCTATCTATCTATCTATCTATCTATCTATCTATCTATCTATCTATCTATCTATCTATCTATCTATCTATCTATCTATCTATCTATCTATCTATCTATCTATCTATCTATCTATCTATCTATCTATCTATCTATCTATCTATCTATCTATCTATCTATCTATATATATATATATATATATATATATATATATATATATATATATATAATAAAGTCTTTCTATATTAATATAGCTTTTGATTCTAAAAACCCACCATGCCTTCTTGGGAGTGCTTTAAATGTGATTGATATGAGGAGATCACCTCCCACATAATTGTTCTCATCAGATAGTTTTTATGACTTGGTGCCATGTCATATTATTTATTGTTTGTTTCTTGAGAGCCAACCTTGAACCTTCGTGCGCATGCGTGAACTTTGTCACGCCTGTCGATTGCGTCATTTGCTGGTAAGCAGCCTTTGTGTGAGGATGTGTGTTGTGCGCTCAGCGCATTTTCATTGCAAGGAAAATGGCGGAACGACTGGAGCAGCGCCACATCAAATTTTGCCAGAAACTGGGCGACAGCCAGGTGGAAACCATTCGGAAGATTCAGACGGCTTTCAGTGACGATGCTATGGGCATCACACACATTAAGGAGCGGTACAACTGGTTTAAAAACGTCTGCACAATGGTGGAGAGCGAGCCACGCTCCGGTCGGCCATCAACATGCTGAAATGAACAGATCATTTCCAAAGTGAACGCTGTGGTGATGCGGGATCGTCGTGTGACTATCCGAGAAATTGTGGAGGTGGACATCAGCACTTTTTCGGCACATTCCACTGTGACAGAAGATTTGGCCATGAAAAGAGTTGCAGCAAAATTCGTGCCGAAGCTTCTGACGGTGGAGCAAAAGCACCTCCGTGTTGAAGCCTCACAGGACATGCTGGACTCCGAAAAATGATGCCCACCTCTTCCACAATTTCTCGGATAGTCACACGACTGAAAAGCCACCGAAAGCTGTCTGAATCTTCCGAATGGTTTCCACCCAGCTGTCGCCCAGTTTCTGGCAAAATTTGATTCAGTTGCACTGCTCCAGTCGTTCCGCCATTTTCCTTGCAATGAAAATTCGCAGAGCGCACTACACACACAAAGGCTGCTTACCAGCAAATGACGCAATCGACAGGCGTGAAAAAGTTCACGCATGCGCACGAAGGTTCAAGGTTGGTTCATGCAAGCACACGTGATTCAAATACATCAGGTTTTTGCAAAAAATTAAAAGGTCTGATACTTTTCTAACAGACCTCGTGTGTGTGTGTGTGTGT
>NC_047103.1:149424309-149491809 GCF_902500255.1 Thalassophryne amazonica | reverse complement strand
GTATTCCAGGTTTTTGTGATCTGTCCAGACAGTGAATTGAACTGCGGCCCCCTCCAGCCAGTGTCTCCACTCTGCCAGAGCCTCCTTGACTGCCAGGAATTCCCGGTTCCCAACATCATAATTCCTCTCCGCAGGGGTCAACCGGCGTGAGAAGAAGGCACATGGATGGAGTTTGTCGTCTGTGGCAGACCGCTGAGACAGGATAGCACCAATACCGGAATCGGAGGCATCAACCTCCACTACAAACTGGTGGTCCGGATCTGGTTGGAGTAGGATGGGGCTGTGGAGAACCAGTGTTTGAGGTCTTGGAAGGCTTTGTCAGCTGAGGCGGACCACTGAAATGAGACCTCTGGGGAAGTGAGAGCTGTGAGAGGTGAAGCAACAAGACTGAAGTTTCAAATGAATCTGCAATAAAAATTGGCAAAACCAAGAAACTGTTGTCACTGTTTTCTGGAGGTCGTAACTGGCCATTGAGTTACAGCAGTGACTTTACCAGGATCTGGTTTGACAGAGTTGGGAGAAATAATAAAACTAAGGAAGGAAATGGTGGACTGGTGGAATTTACATTTCTTGGCCTTCACAAACAACCGGTTCTCCAACAACCGCTGGAGTACTAGATGCACGTACGTGATATGTTCACTGAGAGTCGGAGAAAAAATGAGGATATCGTCGAGATAGATGAAAACAAACCGGCTGAGGAAGTCCCAAAGGACATCATTGACGAGAGTTTCGAAGGTGGCGGGGGCGTTTGTGAGACCGAAAGGCATGACCAGATATTCAAAATGTCCGAGAGGTGCGTTGAAGGCAGTCTTCCACTCATCACCCTCCCTGACCCGGACCAGGAGATAGGCGTTTCTGAGGTCTAATTTTGGAAAAAAATTGAGGCCCCCTGCAAGGGGCTGAACGCAGAATCCAGTAGGGGGAGTGGGTACTGATTGCGGACCGTTATGGCATTCAGCACCCGGAAATCAGTGCAGGGGCGCAGGGTTCCATCCTTCTTCCTGACAAAGAAGAAGCCTGCCCCCAGTAGCGACAACGAGTGACGTATCAGCCCAGCAGACAAGGAGTCCCTGACATAGGTCTCCATTGCCTCATGTTCTGGGCGTGACAGATTGTAGAGCCGACTGACCCGATACTTTGCGCCCGGAAGCAAGTTAATGGCGCAGTCATAAGGACGGTGCGGGGGAAGTGACACAGCACTATCCTTGCTGAACACACCAGCAAGATCGTGATACTTGGTGGGGACTACAAACAGATCAGGGGGTGACGTGACCTCCTCCCTGACCACAACACTGGGCGGAATGGATGATCGAAGACACTCACGGTGGCAGGCCTCGCTCCACTGTGTGACAGACCCGGTTGGCCAGTCAATCCGGGGATTGTGTTTGATAACCCAGGGATGACCTAAAACTAGGGGGGACGTGGAATAAAACACAAAGAACTGGATTGTCTCGTGAACAATGAGTTTCTGGCACCGATGAGCTATTGAACCAGGGTTTATATGGAGGCAGGTTGATTGCAGACAGGTGTGCTCAACAAGGGAAGGGAGAGAGAGAGCAGGTACCAGGACGACACACAACACCCACCTCCGGATAGAGCTGCACCTTAAACGGAGAGAAAAAAAAACAGAATCAAGCATCAGAAAGACAAGAAATACAGTATAATTTATCAGCATTAAACAACAAGAAAAACAGGAAATACTAAGGTGACCGCCGGCCATTAGCCCTGAACTTCACTAAAAGACCCAGAATTTAGGTCAAGTTGAGGCTGCGGCATGCTCCGTTTCCTAATAAAATGAATTAAAAGAGTGAAAAGCGTAGGACTATACTATGCCAGTATGCTAGCCATACGAAAGGGAAAATAAGTGCGTCTTAAGTCTGGACTTGAAAGCCTCCACAGAATCTGACTGTTTTATTGATGCAGGGAGATCATTCCACAGAACAGGGGCACGATAAAAGAAAGCTCTGTGACCCGCAGACTTCTTATTCACCCTAGGGACACAGAGTAGTCCTGCACCCTGAGAAAGCAAAGCCCGGGCCAGTACATAAGGTTTAATTAGGTCAGCTAGCTCGGTAGGGAGGTTCCAGTCCGTGAACAATTTTATAGACTAGTAGCAGAACCTTAAAATCTGATCTCACTGGGACAGGAAGCCAGTGAAGGGATGCCAAAATGGATATAATGTGGTTGAACTTTCTGCTTTGTGTCAAAAGTCTGGCAGCAGCATTTTGAACCAATTGGAGAGCCCTAATGCTAGACTGTGGTAAACCAGAAAATAAAACATTGCAATAGTCCAACCTCGACGAGATAAACGCATGGATCAGGGTCTCAGCATCAGCCATAGACAGGAATGGATGCATCTTTGCTATATTTCGCAAGTGGAAGAAAGCAGTTCGCGTAATATTTCTAATGTGGAAGCCAAAGGACAACGTAGGATCGAAAATTACCCCAAGGTTTCTCACTTTGTCCATGTGATGTATGACACATGAGCCTAGGCTAAGCGTTAACTGGTGTAATTGATGCAGATGTCTCACTGGACAAAGAACCATCATTTCAGTCTTATCAGAGTTTAAAAGTAGGAAGTTTCTAGACATCCAGCTTCTTACTGATGCAAGGAAATCTAAGGATTTTATGTGGATGAGATGACCAGCAGTTATTGGCATGTATAACTGAGTGTCATCAGAATAGCAGTGAAAGATAATCCCAAAGTGCCGCAATATGTGCCCAAGGGGTGCTATATAAAGGGAGAAAAGCAGGGGGGCCTAAGACGGACCCCTTTGGAACCCCAAATTTCATGTCACTAAGGTTAGAGGTAGCGTTATTGTACAAAACACAGTGAGAACGACTGGTCAAGTATGACGTCAACCATGCAAGGGCACTCTCAGTAATCCCAAAATGATTTTCCAGCCTATCGAGTAGAATATGATGATCCACGGTATCAAATGCAGCACTGAGATCTAACAGCACAAGAACCATAGTGGTGTCCGAATCCATTGCAAGCAGAAGATCATTCGCCACTTTTGTGAGAGCCGTCTCTGTGGAATGATATTTTGTAAAAGCAGACTTCAGTGGCTCAAAGAGTTCATTCTCAATGAGATAGTCCACAAGCTGCTGTGAAACCACTTTTTCCAGAATTTTAGAGCAAAATGATAGATTTGATGTCAACCGATAGTTATTCAAGATTAGTTTATTTGCCATTTGTAGTTAAAAAAACACATAGGAAATGATTGTGCAAAAAGCTCAGTGCATCACACACAAAGAAAACAACATTAGACAGACATGGAACAAATAATCACATAAGGACACATTGACACTGTGAAATACGAAGTACAGAGATCAAGCCAAAAGTTAAGATCAGATAAATAAATAAGATAAGGTGCTGTAGTCAGGCTTAAAGTGCACTGTTCAGGCTGATCACAGCCTGAACAGTGGGGGTCAGTACACTAAGGTCAAGGTCTTTTTTCAGAAACTGTGTGAGACAGCCAGGTGGAAACCATTTGGAAAATTCAGATGGCTTTCGGTGAAGATTCTATCGGCGTCACACAGATTAAGGAGGATTACAACCGGATTAAAGACGGCCCACAGAGGCGGCGAGTGCGCCGCGCTTCGAGCGGCCATCGACAGCCTGAAATGACCAGATCATTTTCAAATTGAAGGCTGTGTTGATCCAGGACGTCGTGTGACTACCAGAGAAATCACAGAAAATGTGGACATGTTACAGGAGATTTTATAATGAAAGACGTGCAGAGGAATTCGCGTGTCGGGACGGAACCGCTCATGGCTCACAACAAAAAACACCTCCGTGTTGGAAACCATTGGGAAGATTCAGGCGGCTTTCGGTGGCTTTTCAGTCGAGTGAGTATCCGAGAAATTGTGTAACAGCTGGGCATGCCACAACATGTCCTGTGAGACTTCCAACACGGAGGTGTTTTTTGTTGTGTGCCATGAGCTGCTCCGTCCCGACGCGCGAATTCCTCTGCACATCTTTCATTACAAAATCTCCTGTAACAGTGGAATGTGCTGCAAAAGTGCTGATGTCCACATTTTCTGCGATTTCTCTGGTAGTCACACGACGTCCCGGATCAACACAGCCTTCACTTTGGAAATGATCTGGTCGTTTCAGGCTGTCGATGGCCTCTCGAAGCGCGGCACGCTCTCCGCCGCTGTGGGCCGTCTTTAATCCGGTTGTAATCCTCCTTAATCTGTGTGACGCCGATAGAATCTTCACCGAAAGCCATCTGAATATTCCGAATGGTTTCCACCTGGCTGTCTCACACAGTTTCTGAAAAAATTTTCATGGAGTAAAGCGGCAGTCGCTCAGCCATTTCTCTGACAATGAAAGTCCAATGAGGGGGCTGGACCAGTGCTCACTCAAAGCCTGCCCACAGGCGAATGACGCAACCGAAGGTTCAAGTTTGGCTGATGCAAGCTTACATGATTCAAATCCATATAGTTTTTGAAAAAAATAAAAAGGTCGGAAACTTTTCTAACAGACCTCGTACTTTGATGTTGTGTCGCTAACTGGGACATTAAAACACATGCGACGTCCTTTAAATTTGTGCAAAAATTCAAACTTTGAAATGGTTATAGTTGTTACAGACACAAAATAATACAAATGCAAATTTTTTTAATCTTTGAAGCACTTTAAGATTATTTGAACTAACCTTTGTTTTGAAATGTACAAGTTACTGTGCTTGTGTCAGCCACTTAATATTTTTTTTCTATGTGGCTGACACCTGAATGTGCACCTGTTAAAATTCCTTGAAATAATGTTTATTTTACATACTGTCAGTGATGATGATGTGTTTTGTGTAAACACTGGTGTTGCTGTATACATGGAAAAAGATTACTAACTGAAGAATACCATTAACCCAAAACAAAATCAACAGATGTCTCCTTCAAAGTCACACTCGTGTAGATCCGTACAGCTAAGGTGCCTTTGATGGTGCTATTAAAATTGTTGTGCAAATTTTTGTTTATAGGTGATGTTAATTCACCAATCAACCTGGTAGACAAATTGTTATTTAATGTCCAGCAGATGTTGAAGTGAAGATTCATTAGTATAGACTGAATTTTATGCACATCAGAGCATGTTGGGAGAACAGTATTTGTAATGTTTTTCTCCACGTTTCAGAAATATAACCGAAAATCAGCACTTACTGAGTGGGCAAGAAGCAAGAAACTGATGAGGACGTAGTAATGGAAATGGATGATAATTGTCTGCAGACGTCTTGCTGTGATACAAGATGGTCACAGCAACTGTCGGGCCTGCCTGACAAGCTCCTGCAACGCCTGATGCCTTTCCAAAGGGAGGGAGTGGAGTTTGCTTTATCGAGAAATGGACGGTAAGCAATGATGTCACTTCGTCAGCTGCACCACAACTTTGGTGTCTGTTCTTCAAGTTTTGTAACTTGCATTGCTTCCAATGTATATGAGGTTACTTGACCACAAATTATAAAGTCACGTTTTTTTGCTGACGGGGTGGGGGGGAATTGATGATCTGTGGTGGTCAAAAATAATAACCTCTGGCACGTCTGTGGACTCCAAGGAGTTAACAAAGAGGGTGTTACAAATGGTGCTTGTACAGCAAAAATTTCAGTGAGTGTAAATGCTATCATCTTGTAACTCTTAACTTAAAACACTACATAATGACGATAACCTTATGAGATGATGGTTAGCTTCCATACACCAGATCACATGGAAAAGCAGCTTTGTTTTGCCTATATATTGTGCCGTAGACATGTCTGCCACCTGCTGGATGCAGCCCCTTACGGTTGAGGGAAACTAGAATGCCTTAATTGAGAGACTGATGACGCCATTTTCGTGCATTGGCTTATGACTGTAATGTCACGCCATGAATGACGTGGCGCGTAATATTGTAAAATTGACATGTTCTATAAATGAACTGCATGAATGCACATATCATTGTATGTCTGTCAACTTATCAAAACAAACGTGACACCAAAGAGGTTATATGTGAGACTCACCGTCATTGTAGTCATTATGAAGCCGGTGGAGTCGCGATTTCTCATCCCTGCTTAGCAAATATTCTGCATTAAACACAGTTTCAGTCTCGACTTCGTCTAACCATCCGTCACTTGCCTTCAATTGGTCAGAAATTTGTTTGTCTCCAACTATCAACAAAGACTGGTCATTTTCGACAACAGCTCTCTCTTCCACCTTTGATGGCACTAACGGTAATTTCTGTATAGATGCAGCACACACAAGCACAACCAGCTCTTCTTTCGGGTCAGTCACAATCAAGGTGTCTTAAGGTGTGTCACCTTAAGACAAAAATCAAAGTAAGTATTTTTCTTTGAATTGAGACCCATTATGAAGACCAATGTCTAGTGCAATATAATCCAAAATTTTATTTATGTATCTCTTGCCAATTTGTTTTGGTGACAATATTAAGACGAAGAGGCAAAGTCACATTTTGACCGTCACGGACTCTACAATAGAAAGGATATCCTTAATACAAGAGTCATTTATTTTACTATTTACTTAAAAAAATTGATATATGTTTTGGTTATAAGGCTTAACAAACTGTATTCTTTAATATAAATAGTAGGGATGTGAATCGTTCAGCAATTCCCAATTCAATTTGATTCTGATTCTTGGGGTGACTATTCGATTCAGAATTGATTTTCGATTCAAAGAGCTCTGAGAAATAGTTATATTACTTAAAAAATGTTTACATTTAAGAAAATGCAGCTTTACAAGGTTAATCCAGTGATTCTAGATGTAAATTTACTTACCTGCTTTGCTCGTTCAGAGTTGGCTGGCAGTTTAGCGAAGCGCTGGTCAGTAGTCGGCAGATAACGCTGCTCCCCTCTTTTAGCTCCGGGTGATGATGTAGCATGTGGGCTTGCGGATTTGAAGTGTTTCCGAAGTATTTGACTTTCATTTTGCAGATTTTGTACACTGCATAAGTAATGTCAAGCTCCTTCTTATGCAGCAAATAATAAAATCCAAAATGCGCCCAAACATTTGCCTTCAGCAAAGACGGTGCTGGCTGAATTAGCTCTTCGTCCGCCATGCTAAGCTACAGCCACTGAACTCTGCAGCTCACGAGTGTTTGAAGCACGCCGGACCCCCCCCCCCTTCGCGGGGACGCTGTAGTACGGAAGCCGTTGCCTGACAAACAGTACACACAGCGAGTAAGCAAGAAAATGTTTAAAAAATGCTTTTTAAAAATTAATTCTTGGACATTTTGGATCGATTCAGAATCGTAATAAATAAGAATCGCGATTTGGACGTGAATCGATTTTTTTCCGACACCCCTAATAGATAGAGCACTTCATCATGGATACTCATAGAATCATCCATGTACTATTTTAAAACTATAAGTCACGGACTTTACACATGTAGAGTCCGTGACACGGTGCTACCTATAGCCTTCATCATATCAGGTATAGTGTTGTGAAAGTGTAATGACACGGACCCACAACAGGGGGCGTAAATGAACGGACAATAGATGAGCCAAAAATACAACACTTTACTGTTGTGAAGCGTGTACAACGAAATACAGACAAATACAGAATTTGGACAGAGTCAAATGTACTAAGGTGACGTGTGGGCAGGCTCGAGGATAGAAGACGTCCGTCCAGAGAAGATCCGGATCCCACACGATTTCCACTGCCACCGAACCTGGAGAATACTGGAGCCACCAAGTTCCAAGTCCCCAGGTGGCCACCGTCTCCGGCTGTCGGATCTGGTACTGCTGGCAGGAAGCAGAAACAGTTATGTGTGGGTGTGTGTACACCCAGCAAATATAAGCAGTGACAGTTCCTTAATGGTGGGTAAGACACCTCCACCTCCAAAACAGGAACACAATAACAATACCAGTAGCACCTACTGAACACGGCTGAGAGTTTTACCTCCAAAGGCAAACGATATCTCGTCGACGAGGTGGAGATGTCGTCCCGCTTTTGTGTGTGTGGTTGATGACCAGGAGATTGGTGACAGCTGTCATAGTTGATGAGTGACAGCTGTCACCCCAGCTGTTCCTGAAAGGCGGCAGCGCCCTCTGGTGCCTGAAGCCCGCACTTCAGGCAGGGCGCCCTCTGGTGGTGGTGGAACAGCAGTACCTCTTCTTCAGCGGCCCACACAACATATAGGACCTAATTATTTATTCCATTCAACTTATATCCTCTAATTATCCTAACATAGGACAGTAAAACTACCTAAGTTACATTCAGCATGCTATTATTTTTAAATATAGGTATGTCACGGACTCTACAGGAGTTTCTGAACATCTGAAACCATGCAGTGCGATCATCGCCAAAAATAAAATATTGCTCTGGCCGCATTAAATCTTTTTGTTTATTTTTTTAGACACCCTTGAGACTTCAAATAACATTATTTAAAGACCAAAGGATGACTTTTTATTGTTTTCATTCAGCATTTCCATTCAATATTGTCTTGAAAATGAAATTTTACAATGGTGTAATTCATTTCTGTAAAACTATGTAGCTGTCTCTTGGATCACCCGAAATTGATGAAATTTTCTGAAAATAGAAAACAGATATTTGTTTATATCATAGAAAAACATTTACATAAAAGACTACCACACCTTTATTGTTATACAATAAAACATGCTGCATCAATTTTAAAGTGACACAGAATAACGCCTAATTTAATTCAAAAATGCACCACGTTTCTGGTCATAACTTGTTAAATATTAGGATTAATCAAACCATTTTTTTTGGCAACATGAAGTTTTTTTTTCATATGCAGATGCTGAAAGCAAAAGTACATCTTCATGACATATGATTTAGTGTTTCTGATAACATCTGTATTTTGTATCTATAGCCTTGATTGTGACCGACCCGTTTCCATTTCTGTCCACTGCCGTGCGTAGTCCTGGTTGTAACAGGCAATCCGCGGAGCTGACAAAAACGCTTTAAATAGTCAACTTTCCAGCAGTTGAAATGATCCAGATCATAGCACTCCTCCGCCGCCATTGCTTGTGGATTGGTAGTCAAAAAATTTAACCTACCCATAATGCACCGTGCGGCTCGAGATGTGCACTTCGCTTATTGTCATGGGTGTCTTGGTGGTCAAAATGAAGATCTGAGCTTTCAAATACCAGCCATCAGAGGTGTGCCTGTGCAGTGAATGTGCAAAACATGAATTCACTTACCTCAGTAGTGATATTGATGTCTTTGGGTCCTAGGCTGTTGAAATTGAGAGAGGCCTGGGAAGAGCTTACGGAGTCATGAGGTTGTTGGATATGTGATTAACGAGGTAACTCTCTTTTCACTAGAACAAACGTCCAAGTCTGCAGGGTCTTGGTGCTTTCTTTCTTCTTTCTTATTGTATGGTTGTACGACTGGGATGCTAGCCAGTAGGTCTCTTTGGATGATCCTTAGGTAACAATGAAATAGCTTTGTGTCTCAGATGAGGAGTATCACTTGAATGGAGTGGGAGCATTAGGAACAACATCTTTGCCCATGTGCATTTCTTTGAGCGTGATCCTGCATCCAAGCACCTCAATGTTTAGGATTCCTGTTTGTGGAGAAGGCCAAGGGGATGCCCACGTTTCACCTGGCTGCTGCAAATAAATGTCATTCATATTTGCCGGCAGAAACTCATTTTGATTAATTTGGGAACTTTTAAACAGGTGGGATGACATCTTTTTCTGTATTGTCCCATCAGTTCCAACAAGTTGATGTTGTTATGGCTGTCGAAACCACACCTATTCATTTTGAGGGCAACCAAGTTTCCAAACATTCTTCAATAACTTATGATGGCTCAAGAAGCACTAATAAAAAGTCAAGGGTCTCTGAATATATTCTGAATTCAGAAGGTCACACAGAGTCCATATTGTATCTTTGTAAACAATTATGAGTCCATGGGGAGTTTCTCAGTTGCCAGTAAGTCCATAATTGTCTGGATGTGTTGAGCGGAACCAGCCAGGACTTGCCCATTTTCTCCTCCCTGACCAGTCGATGCTTGGCCTGGATCTCAGGAAGGTCAGCACAGGGGGAGTCCATCTGCACGTTGCTGCTGTGATGTGGCATGGCCATATTGATTCAGGAATGCTGGGAAGCAGTGCTTTCTTACATGGGTGGGTCAGAAGTCAATTGGCTCTTGCTACACTGTGTGGACAGCAACCTCGGTCAATTGGCATCAGTGTGACAGTAAGAGCAGCACAGACATGGATTTTTTCTGGAGATGAGTTGAAATTAGCTCAAGTTATAGCTAGAGCTCTGAAAGTACAATAAATGATATGATATTTGAAGTGTTTCATGTAATGAGAGCATAAAACCCATGAGACTTTGGTATCATTTTTGAGCTACTTATATTGATTCAAATGTAAGTTGGAATTAATTTATAAAGGTTATTTAAAGCTATTGGCATTGACCCAAGCACTGCACCGAGCTCAAGACGTTTTCGATTTCACATTTAAAACTTGTGTGCTGGGGCCCATCACCAAATTGCACTATACCCAGAACTTGGGTTAAGTGTCAGAGCAGGAGTAACCAGAGATTGAATCATCTACCATTCAGTTTTCATCTGAGCCACAGTCACATAACCTTAATCCCTGCTAAAAAAGAAGTCAGTTAAAATTTAAATAATTGACACATTAATCAAGGCAGCACAGTGTCTTATTGGTTAGCACCGTTGCCTCACAACAAGAAGGTCATGTAATGCCTATAGAGGAAGTATTTTTGGAAGAGGGTGAATGCCTGAGCTTAGTTTCAAAACAATTACAAAGGGAGGAATACTGGTTCAAGGAACTAGCCTACGGACTTAATGACAATGTCAAAAAACTAGGTAATGTTTCTAAAAAAGATATAGAAAATATTGTAATATGGACATACTTTAACAACAAAACAATGTAAGTTCCAAAAATGATCAGGTAAGCGCAATAGACAACATACAACTACAAAGACAGATTTAGAACTTAGATTGAGAGATTTAGGTAACAATCACAATAGACCTGGGTTAGTACATGAACTTATCACAATTTTTTCGGTTTTACATCGAAAAATTGGCATCCTAATAGCTTTAGCAAATACAATACTTTTAGAACAAAAATTACCTATTTATATTCCTCTTGTCATAAAAGATTTATCTAGCTTTAGGTTAGGTTTACATAAAACGGAAAAAACGGAAATAACCAAAGATAGTAATAAATCTTTCTTGAAAATTCCTTTTCACAACAAAGGCATTGAAATGATCAAACTGTCACAGATTCTACATAGCAAACCAATCCAAAAAACTATACCAAATTTAATCAGTGATAACCCCCCCCCCCCATTAGTAGCTATTCATGTACTAAAACTATAGCTGGTAAAGTTTTTAATTTCAAACAAAGCATAAAAAATATTTAGACTTTGAATTAGGAACTACAAACCTTAGCTGTGACTGCCACTCGTCAGATTTCAAATACGAGCCAACAGGACATGTAATAACCAGTAATCTTGGAATAATTGAGAACAGGACTCTTAGAAAATTACTTAGTAAAGGACCATCGTTTAGAGAGCGAAATAATATTAACTGGGACACAAATCTCATAATGGTTAAAAAGCCATTAGGGATTACAAACAACATTGGGCAAAAAAAGTAGATGCTAGAACATTGGATACATGGGAAGGCAGAGTATTAGAAACAGTTCAAATTAAGATAGACAGACTTGGGGGGGATAAAGGAAAAATCCATACAAAAAACATGTACTGTCAGACAAGGTTTGCCTAGAATACTTAAATAACTTTCAGAGACATTTTGTTTTAGTACCAGCAGGTAAAGCCAGCAGCAATATCCTAATAGTTTGCAAAAAATATTACTTAGATGTAGTTTTAAAGGCACTTAGCACTAGTAATGGGACTCGCCCACAAACATATTTCATATAATAGTCACATAGAAGATATTGTAACAAAACACCAAGAATTTATTACTAAATATAACATTAAAATTATTACCGATATTACACAATTACCATCCTTCTACTGGCTTCCAAAAATGCACAAAAATCCAATAGGTAGTAGATTTATAGCAGCCTCAAGTGCATGTACAACTAAACCATAATCCCAACTGCTAACCCTCAGCTTTAAATTAGTTACTAAACATTTCAAACAATACTGCGAAGGTATAGCTCGGAACACTGGAGTTAACTGTTTTTGGATTATCGATAATGCCACAGAGGTTTTAAACTAACTAAAAAGGTTAAACAAAATGTTAAGCAAAAAGTAGCTACACATTTTGATAGTTTTGATTTTTCCACCCTGTGTACAAACATCTGACATGACCAACTTATATATAGTATCAGTGAACTAGTCAGGGAAGCTTTTAGGATTAGAGGCTCTAAATACATCGTTATTAGAAATGATGACACTACATACTGGTCTAACACAACATCAACACGTGATTGTAATGTAACTGAAGAAAACATGATTGAACATACAGGATTCCTTGTAGGCAATATCTATATAGAGGTTGGTAACAGAAATTTCAGACAAACAATATGGATACCTATGGGAACAGATTGTGCTCTTCTTTTAGCTAACCTTTTCCTTTTTTATCATGAATATAAATTTATGAAAGATAAACTTAAAACAAATAGCCAGTCAGCAAAAACCTTTAGTAATACCTTCCGTTACATTAACGACTTACCTACTATAAATAACCCTAATTTTGAGAATGAAATTAAAAATATTTATCCATCAGAATTACAGTAGAGAAGCTTGAATCTTCAACTGGACTGGATTGCTTGATGCGAGGATGTTTCGCTTCTAATCGCAGAAGCTTCCTCAGCTAGACTTCTTGCTCTGGTAGTCTGACTTCTGTCTTGACTCTTGTAGAGAAGAATAACAGAAGCCAGCAAGAGCTGGAGTTTTAAACCTAACCAGACCCCTCCTACCGAGAGGCAGACTGCTATTGGCTAGTGACTAACAATTGCTCTAATTAGCAGGTGCTAAGTGGACCTCAGTCTGCAGTTAATATCCACCTTAAAGACAATAACCACACTTTTGAGGAAAAGGAAGTTAAAATCTTAGCTAGAAAAAAGAAATGGTTTGAGAGGGAAGTGAAGGAAGCATTGTATGTGAAACAGTTGAAACACAGCCTTAACCAGTGAGGGGGTCTGAGACACGTGCCGTCGTCAGCCTTCTTTTGAGCTGAAAACTTCCAAATTTAAGCCTGGAAGTCTCACAGGACATGTTGTGGCATGTCCAGCTGTTACACAATTTCTCGGATACTCACTCGACTGAAAGCCATCGAAAGCCGTCTGAATGTTCTGAATGGTTTCCAACACTGAGGTGTTTTTTTTTGTTGCGCGCCATGAGCGGCTCCGTGCCGACGCGCAAAATTCTCCGCACGTCTTTCATTACAAAATCTCCTGTAACAGTGGAATGTGCCGCAAAAGTGCTATGTCCAGCTGTCTTGCCATTTCTGTGGTAGTCACACGATGTCCCGGATCAACACAGCGTTCAGTTTAGAAACGATCTGGTCGATCCAGCCTGTCGATGGCCGCTCGGTGCGCGCGCACCCTCCGCCGCTGTAAGCCGTCTTTAAAAAGGTTTTAACACTCCTTAATCCGTGTGACGCCGACAGAATCTTCACCGAAATCCATCTGAATCTTTCGAATGGTTTCCAACTGGCTGTCTCTAACAGTTTCTGAAAAAAATGTCATGGAGCAAAGCGGCAGCCTCTCAGCCATTTCCCTGACAATAAAAATCCGACGAGGGGGGTGGACCAGTGCTCACTCAAAGCCTGCCCACAGGCGAATGACGCAACCGACAGGCGTGAAAAAACTCACGCATGCGCACGAAGGTTCAAGCTTGGCTGATGCAGTCACACGTCATTCAAATCCATATAGTTTTTGAAAAAAATAAAAAGGTCCGTTACTTTTTGGACAGACCTCGTACACACACATGCCAGTTAAACGTCATTTTATCAGTCTTCATTTTTAGGGTTTTGTTTTCATTTTATTTTCTTACGAATAGTTTGCTACCTAAGTGGTAACTAGGCCTACTACTGTCAACGTTAACTGGAATTTATCCCTCTCCGTCTAGCTAGTTAAAGGCTAACCTGGCCTACATGTCGCTGCAGACATGAGCCCCGAGCTCTCTTTAGCCGGGAGCGGTTCCACCTCAGTATCCTTTCACTGAGGTACTTATATCTTGTCTCCATATACATTTTAGTACACTTTATGGTTGTGAATACATACAAATGTCATTTTTCTTGTTCTTTTTTTTTATATTATTATATTAGTGATACAAATGGAGGAGTGGGGTACAATTAGTTAAACCTAACAGCTAACGTTAGCTTATCCAGCCGGCTACAGCACTGTTTAGCATAGCTAACAATATAGTCGGTTCTGTTTGGGTAGCTTACGTTAATGCATACTTTTGTTTACATTTGTTGTTATATTTATTTGTTAGTACCGTTATTGTAGGGTTAAGCTACGCGATTGTACTTTATACACTAGTTACCTGTTTTATTTACCTTGTTGGCTAGCCAGGTACGGTTGGCTGATTAACAGCTAAATTAACGGTAGCTCATCTAGCTATAGTTAGCTTAACTTTCGTGATTTACACTTTTATATGGTGTAGATTTTTAATGGTTCTTCACTTTATGGGTTCTTTAATAGATATCAACACATAGTATCTAAATTTGGGGTTTTCATTAGATAGCATATAGAATATGTATTTTGTCTTCCTATAGTAAGGTAGCAAGGTGAACTTTAGATACATACCTAAAACATTACATCATAGCTTCTGTTTCTATAAAAAAAATACCATATTTATAGCTTAGCCTACTAGCTATAATTTAATTTTACTACAAGTCTACAGACTAGGTATATGTATACTACAATCTTCTCCTGTATGAATATTTAGGTTTTAGAAGCTAACTCCTATAATATTATGTAGTACTATATTTCCGGCCGACGGTATAGGTCAATCAAAACTAGGACAAACAGACTCAGGAACAGCTTTCTCCCCAGAGCGATCACTGCACTGAACAATAACAAATCACTCTAATCCGCACCTTTCAAGTTTCTTGTGCAATATCTGTAAACCGTGTGCAATTTTCTCGTGCAATATGATTCCACAGTTGTATAGAATTCTCGTTTTACATTTTACTTGGCCCACATTTGATTTTATTTTACCTTATGTTTACATTAGTTATACATATACTCTGAATAATTTACCGTTAATTTTTACTATCTTTTATATTGGCTAAAAATTACTCGCACCACAGGAAGCACCTTTTTGGAGTTGCATTCAAATCTCGTTGTAATGCAAATTACAATGACAATAAAGGCGATTCTGATTCTTGTTTATGTTGTTTGTTACCCTGATTGTGTAAATATCATTTATACACATGCTGTCAATTTTCTTTAGCCGTTTAGGTGGGTAGGGAGAGTTCCCATGGGATAAAAAAGCTTTTCAACCTACCATCCCTGGTTCTCAAGAACAGGCACCAAAGTGGCTCTACTCTACTCTTCTTTTTTTTTTTCTTCTTTTTTTTTTTTTTTTAGATATTTAGATATACCTTAGTATACACTATTAGAGTTCTACCTTAGAATTGGAATGTATTATAGACATACCTTACTGAATTTTCATGGGATAGATTCCCATGACCTTCTTGTTGTGATCGATTCACATATGTGAACTTCTGTGGGATGTTTGCATGTTCTCCCTGTGTTTGCGTGGGTTCTCTCCAGGATCTCTGGCTTCTTCCAACATCCAAAAACACGCAGGTTAGATGAATTGGAAACTTTAAATTGTCTGTAAGTGTGGGTGTGAATGTGAATGTGTTTGGTTGAAGCAGTTGAAGATGAGTGAGTGAGTGACCCATTAATCATTTTCATTTACAGTCCAAGAATGGCCTGTAACTCAGATGTACATTAACCAGTGAGTTTTGGAGGATCAGTGTTCAGTTCCCTCTTGATTGTCAAAGGGTGTTCGAGCAAGATGCCGCACTTCAAATTGCTCAACCTTGGGCACATTGTCCCGAACACATCGATTCCACACAGAGGTGGGAAAAGAATGTAGGGATCAAAGTTGCAACTCCAGCCTAAACCTTAAATAAAAAGCTAAGCTTAACCCTTTTTATCCCCCCCGGTATGAAATACTGGGAGCTATAGCAATCAACATGTCTATCCGTGCATCCATTTTCACTTGTTAGCGTGATATCTCAAGAACCAGTTGCCCAATTTCATTCATATTTAGCATAATGATGTACTTGGGTGACCCCCGACACCATTCGATTATGGTGACCTTGTGGTCAGTTTCAAGGTCACAGCGAGATATTCAAGATACTGTCATTGCCGCCTTTGTTAGCACAACATCTCATGAACCAATTGACCAGTTTTATTCATATTTAGCGTAAGGGTGTACTCGGGTGATCCCCTGACACTGTTACTGATTTGAGGGGACTGGGGGGATATGTCATCTCCTGATGACTCGTGTTGATCCCAGCAAGGGATATGATTGTGTGACAGAGTAAATTCATTACATTTGCAGGCATTCTGTAATGATGCTGTTATTGGCATTAATCCTGATCTTTCTTTTCACACTGTAGGTCATTCTGTATTCATGAAAAGGACCTCAAGTTCAGGCCACAGCCTCTGTTTCAGTTGTGGTTAAATTACTGCACACATTGTTCATCAACAGAAATAGTAAACTAATTACTGACTTTTACTGGTTTTGTGAACAGTTAATTGGGTTGATGTTATGATCCTATCTTTTGATTTGGGGCTCCTGGTTGGATAAAAGTTGCAATGTGAAGACATCTCAGGCTGAGAAAGTCAGATCAGCTTTTTACCAGCATCTGTTGTTTGATATTTTACAGACAAACTGATTTGATTAATTGCAGAACAATTGGTTATTGGTCGATAATGACAACAAGGTACATTCAAAGAACCCAACCCCCTGCTAGATTGTTACTGACCATGCAGAGTTTTTAACCTTATTCACAAGATCTTGATGCAACATATTTACAAAGTCTAAACACCCATGTGCATTTATGTCCATTTTACTTCTGCCAACAAAGTCAGGTGGAGGTTATCTTTTCACTCCTGTTTGTTTGTTTGTCTGTGAACAGCCTACAGTTTTTCATATATCGTTATGAATATTTTTTTTTTTACAGAGGATTCATATCCTGATAGGCAAGAGCTGGGTCAATTTTCAAGGTCAAAGTCAGAAAAAATCGTGGAAAACATTGAACGGATTTTCAAAAATTCATAACTGTCAAAAAAGATCTAATTTCTTTCATATTTGGGTGTGACATGTAAGTTGGTATCCTTTATCAGCTGACAAAGTCATCCCAATTACAGATTTTGTGTGCTATTCAAATTTAACATTGAAAACCCCCATTTAATGTATATTTTACGTTATATCTTAATTACACGTGCCCCACTCACTCTAATATTTGAATGTAATTTGCAGACACTCACTATTACCTGACAATCCGGATCTGATCTGGATTGTGGTTTTTGTGGACATTTGAATTTAATATTGAAAAGCCCATTTGGTGTACATTTTGCATTATACGAGGGCTGTCAATAAAGTAACGGTCCTTTTTATTTTTTTCAAAAACTATATGGATTTCATTCATATGTTTTTACGTCAGACATGCTTGAACCCTCGTGCGCATGCGTGAGTTTTTCCACGCCTGTTGGTGACGTCATTCGCCTGTGAGCACTCCTTGTGGGAGGAGTCGTCCAGGCCCTCGTCGGAATTCCTTTGTCTGAGAAGTTGCTGAGAGACTGGCGCGTTGTTTGATCAAAATTTTTTCTAAACCTGTGAGACACATCGAAGTGGACACGGTTCGAAAAATTAAGCTGGTTTTCAGTGAAAATTTTAATGGCTGATGAGAGATTTTGAGGTGATTCTGTCGCTTTAAGGACTTCCCACGGTGCGAGACGTCGCGCAGCGCTCTCAGCCGCCGTCGTCAGCCTGTTCAAGCTGAAAACCTCCACATTTCAGGCTCTATTGATCCAGGACGTCGTGAGAGAACAGAGAAGTTTCAGAAGAAGTCGGTTTCAGCATTTTATCCGGATATTCCACTGTCAAAGGAGATTTTTTTAATGAAAGACGTGCGGACGGGTCCGTGCGGACGGGTCCGTGCGGACGGGTCCGTGCGGACGGGTCCGTGCGGACGGGTCCGTGCGGACGGGTCCGCGCGTCGGGACGCAGCCGACGCGGTGCGACGGCACAGGAAAAACACCTCCGTGTTGATAACCATTTGTAAAATCCAGGTGGCTTTTGATGGCTTTCAGTGGAGTGAGTATATGAGAAATTGTTTAACAGGCAGGACATGTTCCAACTTGTCCTTAAGGCTTTCAACAGAGGCGTTTTTCCTGTGGCGGAGCGTCGCGGCGGCTGCGTCCCGACACGTGGACCCGTCCGCACGTCTTTCATTAAAAAAATCTCCTTTAACAGTGGAATATCCAGATAAAATGCTGAAACCGACTTCTTCTGAAACTTCTCTGTTCTCTCACGACGTCCTGGATCAATAGAACCTGAAATGTGGAGGTTTTCAGCTTGAACAGGCTGACGACGGCGGCTGAGAGCGCTGAGCGACGTCTCGCACCGTGGGAAGTCCTTAAAGCGACAGAATCACCTCAAAATCTCTCATCAGCCGTTAAAATTTTCACCGAAAACCAGCTTAATTTGTCAAGCCGTGTCCACTTCGATGTGTCTCACAGGTTTAGAAAAAATTTTGATCAAACAAAGCGCCAGTCTCTCAGCAACTTCTCAGACAAAGGAATTCCAACGAGGGGCTGGACGACTCCTCCCACAAGGAGTGCTCACAGGCGAATGACGTCACCGACAGGCGTGGAAAAACTCACGCATGCGCACGAGGGTTCAAGCATGTCTGACGTAAAAACATATGAATGCAATCCATATAGTTTTTGAAAAAAATAAAAAGGACCGTTACTTTCTTGACAGCCCTCGTATCTCAAACAAAAGTGCCTCACTCACACTCATTTTCTGTTATGGATTTACTTGCATCACCAAAATTGGATGTAGGTTTCTTCAATTTAATTTCAATTTATTTTCATTTATATAGTGTCAAATCACAACAAAGTTGCCTCAAGGCACTTCACGCAAGTAAGGTCTAACCTTAAAAACCCCCAGAGCAAGCACACAGACGACGGTGGTAAGGGAAAAACTCCCTCTGATGATTTGAGGAAGAAACCTCAAGCAGATCAGACTCAAAGGGGTGACCCTCTGCTTGGGCCATGCTACAGACACAATATATAAAACAATTCACAAAATGAATGTACACAGAACAGGGCCACGATAAGAGAAGGCTCTGTGACCCGCTGACTTTTTATTCACCCTAGGGACACAAAGTAGTCCTGCGCCCTGAGAATGCAAAGCCCAGGCCGGTATGTAGGGTTTAATTAGGTCAGTTAAGTAAGGAGGTGCCAGTCGTGAACAGTTTTATAGGTTAGTAGCAGAACCTTAAAATCTGATCTCACAGGGACAGGAAGCCAGTGAAGGGATGCCAAAATGGGTGTAATGTGGTCAAACTTTCTACTTCGTGTCATAAGTCTGGCAGCAGCATTTTGTACTAATTGGAGACCCCTAATGCTGGACTGCGATGAACCAGAAAAAAGAACATTGCAAGCAGAAGATTGTTCACCACTTTAGTAAGAGCTGTCTCCGTGCAGTGGTATTTTCTAAAAGCAGACTGCAGTGGCTCAAAAAGATAAAGGTGGTCCACAAGCTTCTGTGAGACCACTTTTTCCAGAATTTTACAGCAAAATTATAGATTTGATATTGGCCTATAATTTTTCAATACACTAGGGTCAAGATTAGGTTACTTAAGTAACTGTTTAATCGCTGCAGATTGAAAACATTTAGGAACATATCCAGAAGTTAATGAAAGATGAACAATTTCCAGTACTGTTGGCCCAAGAATAGGCCACAGGTCCTTAAACAGTTTTGTTGGTATGGGATCAAGTAAGCAGGTTGTGCTCTTTGTAGACATTACAAGTTTCGTCAACACATCAAACGAGATACCGTCAAACTCTGTAGATCTAGGTGGTACCCTGGCAGTGGCACCCACCTCACTAAGAGGGTGCAGTGGGTGAACCAGTTTGTGCTGGGATATGTTTAACCTAATATCTTTCAATTTTCTTCTCAAAGTAATCCAAGAAATCCAAGCTTACAGGTGGCTGCCCATGAATAAGTATTGCCACTGTGTCAAACAAGAACTTTATGCTTGTTTTTATTGATCAAATCAGAGTAATAGGCCCTCTTTGTCGTCAGTAGTGCATTGAGCTGAACATTGGAGTAGTCCAATCTAAAAGAGACAAACGTGTTGTGTGGGCTGCTGAAGAGGAGGTACTGCTGGCCCACCACCAGAGGGCGCCCTGCCTGAAGTGTGGGCTTCAGGCACGAGGGGGCGCAACCGCATCACAGGAGCAACTGGGAGTGACAGCTGTCACTCATCATCATCACCAGCTGTCACTCATCACCACCATCTCCACAAAAGCCGGGCAGCAACTCCACCTCGCTGCCGAGATATCGTTCTACCTCTCAGGTAAACTCTCAGCCGTTTTGTGCCGAATGCACATTGCTTATGCCTGAACCTTTGCAGTTGTTGCTTGTGATATACTTACAGCTAGAAGCCAAGTTGTGGATGATAGCCGAGTTTGTGGATTTTGGGAGGAGTTGACGCATTTCGCTCCTCACTCCAAACTTGCTAAGTATTTCCATAAGGACTGCACGAACTGTGTTCCTGTGTTTGAGGTGGAGGTGTTTTTCCCACCAGAAGAGGGACTGTGTTTGCTGACTGTTTGCTGGGTGTGCACACACCCGCCATTAAACTGATGAGACGGTGGCCACGTGGGGACTCAGGACTTGGCGGCTCCAGTGTGTTCCAGATCCGTGGGCAGTGGAAATCGTGTGGGGCCCGGCCCTTCTCTGGACAGACGTCTTCTATCCTCGAGCCTGCCCACACGTCACCTTTGTATCTTTGACTTGGTTCTAAATCTGCAATTGTCTGTATTCCGTTGTGCACATTCACCACATTAAATTGTTATTTTTTTGGCTCATCTATTGTCCGTTCATTTACGGCCCTGTTGTGGGTCCGTGTTACTACACTTTCACAACAGGATATCTCGGCCAACGTCATGGACTCCGAGGGGCGTCAACCAACGATTGAACAACCAATGGAAGAGCAGGGTGCACAGGCGCCAGCGGGAGGCGTGGTAGGTGAGTTGCAGCAAATCCTCACCGCCTTCACTGCTCGGTTGGATTTAATGACCGAGCAGAACGTCATTCTCAATCGCAGGATGGAGGCTCTCACCGCACAGGTGGAAGCGCGCGTACAGGGCGCTGCTGCAGCTCCTCCTCCTGCTGTCCTGGTGCCAAATATAGACGTTCCAGTGGTCGTTCAACGAACCCCCCCACCATCCCCTGAAGCATACATAAGTCCCCCGGAGCCGTACGGAGGCTGTGTGGAGACATGCGCAGACTTCTTGATGCAGTGTTCGCTCATCTTTGCACAGCGTCCCGTGATGTACGCGTCAGACTCCAGCCGGGTGGCATATGTAATTAATTTGCTTCGAGGTGAGGCATGCGCCTGGGCTACAGCGCTTTGGGAGTAGAATTCGCGGCTCCTAACAACATATACTGGGTTTGTGAGGGAGTTCAGAACAGTCTTTGATCACCCCAACAGAGGCGAGACCGCTTCAACAGTGCTGCTGTCTATGAGACAGGGGCGTCAGAGCGCAGCTGAGTATGCAGTCGACTTCCGCATCGCGGCTGCGAGGTCCGGCTGGAATACTACTGCGCTCCGCGCCGCCTTTGTAAACGGACTGTTGTTGGTCCTGAAGGAGCACCTGTTGGCTAAGGATGAGCCGCTGGATTTGGACGGGCTTATTGATCTAGTTATACGATTAGACAATCGGTTAGAAGAACGCCGTTGGGAGCGAAACGAAGGACGTGGCCGGGCACGCGCCGTCCCTCTCCCTTCCGGGTCCGAAAAGGTTCCGCCCTCCCCACGCTCCACAGCCTCAGCGCTCCGTGTGGCAACAGCTCCCCCTGCTAACGATGCTGTGGACACAAGCAGGGCTAAATTAAGAGCTTCTAACAGACAGAGGAGACTGGCCCGCGGGGAGTGCTTTATCTGCGGCTCAAGCGAGCATCAGCAGAGAGACTGCCCCAAGCGGTTAAACACCAACGCCCGCCCTTAGAAACTGGGCTAAGGGTGGGCCAAGAAATTCACGTGGGACATACACGCATTTCTGCACGTCTCCCAGTTACGATCCTGAGTGGTGATCTAACCCTTCAAGCCCCAGCACTGGTGGACACGGGGTCAGAAGGGAATCTGCTGGACAGCAGATGGGCAAGGGAAGTAGGGCTCCCTCTAGTGGCGCTCCCTACACCATTGAAAGTGCGGGCACTAGATGGCACCCTTCTCCCTTTAATCACACACAAGACACTACCTGTAACTCTGGTAGTGTCTGGGAATCATTGGAGGAGATTGAGTTTTATGTGACTCCTTCTACCTCCCACGTAATTTTGGGCTTCCCGTAGATGATAAAACACAATCCCCGGATTGATTGGCCGTCTGGGGTTGTGTCTCAGTGGAGCGAAACCTGCCACCGGGAGTGTTTAGGATCCTCGGTTCCCCCTGGTTTGACTGCTAATGAGGCGGTTAAAGCTCCCTCCAATCTGACGTCGGTGCCCGAGGAGTACCACGATCTTGCTGATGTCTTCAGCAAAGATCTGGCACTCACTCTTCCCCCGCACTGTCCGTATGATTGCGCCATTGAATTGATCCCGGGCGTTGAGTTTCCGTCCAGTAGACTGTACAATCTCTCACGTCCTGAGCAATGGAGACCTACATCCGGGACTCATTAGCTGCCGGGCTGATCCAGAATCCCACCTCCCCGATGGGTGCTGGTTTCTTTTTTGTGGGCAAGAAAGACGGCAGACTCCGTCCATGCATTGATTACAGAGGGCTGAACGAGATTACGGTTCGCAACCGATACTCGTTGCCCCTGTTGGATTCAGTGTTCATGCCCCTGCATGGAGCCCAAATTTTCACCAAACTTGATCTTAGGAATGTCTATCACCTGGTTTGGATCCGGAAGGGAGACGAGTGGAAGACGGCATTTAACACCCCGTTAGGTCACTTTGAGTACCTGGTCATGCCGTTCGGCCTCACTAACGCCCCCGCAACGTTCCAAGCTTTGGTTAATGACGTCTTGCGGGACTTCCTGCACCGATTCGGCTTCGTATACCTGGACGATATACTCATCTTTTCCCCGGATCCTGAGACTCATGTTACGCATGTACGTCAGGTCCTGCAGCGGTTGTTGGAGAACCGGCTGTTTGTGAAGGGCGAGAAGTGTGACTTCCACCGCACTTCTTTGTCCTTCCTGGGGTTCATAATCTCCTCCGAATCCGTCGCCCCTGATCCGGCTAAGGTTGCGGCGGTGAGAGATTGGCACCAACCGACAAGCCGTAGGAAGCTGCAACAGTTCCTCGGCTTTGCAAATTTCTACAGGAGGTTCATTAAGAGCTACAGTCAGGTGGTTAGTCCCCTGACAGCCCTGACCTCCCCAAAGTCCCCTTCACCTGGTCGGATCGGTGCGAAGCCGCGTTTAGGGAGTTGAAACGCCGGTTCTTGACTGCACCAGTTCTGGTACAGCCCGATCCTAGCCGCCAGTTCGTCGTTGAAGTGGATGCCTCTGACTCAGGGATAGGAGCCGTGCTGTCCCAGAGCAGGGAGTCCGATAAGGTCCTCCACCCTTGTGCCTATTTTTCCCGCAGGTTGACCCCGGCAGAACGGAACTATGACGTGGGCAATCGGGAACTCCTTGCGGTGAAGGAGGCTCTTGAGGAGTCGAGACACCTGTTGGAGGGAGCTGCGGTGCCATTCACGGTTTTCACGGACCATCGGAACCTGGAGTACATCCGGACCGCCAAGCGTCTGAACCCCAGGCAAGCCCGCTGGTCAGTGTTCTTCAGGCGTTTTGACTTCCAGATCACCTACCGCCCCGGGACCAAGAACCAGAGATCTGACGCCTTGTCCCGGGTACATGAAGAGGAGGTCAAAACGGAGCTGTCAGATCCTCCGGAACCAATCATCCCCGAGTCCACTATTGTGGCCACCCTCACCTGGGACGTGGAGAAGACCGTCCGGGAGGCCCTGTCACGGAGCCCGGATCCGGGGACTGGCCCGAAGAACCGACTGTACATCCCGCCAGAGGCCAGAGCTGCAGTCCTGGACTTCTGTCACGGTTCCAAGCTCTCCTGTCACCCAGGGGTGCGAAGAACCGTGGCAGTGGTCCGGCAGCGCTTCTGGTGGGCGTCCATGGAGGCCGACATCCGGGAATACGTCCAAGCCTGTACCACTTGTGCCAGGTGCAAGGCGGGCCACAGAAAGACTCAAGGACTCCTCCAGCCGCTTCCAGTGCCTCATTGCCCCTGGTCACACATCGGCCTGGACTTTGTCACGGGCCTCCCGCCGTCCCAGGGCATGACGACCATCCTCACGTTAGTGGACCGATTCTCCAAGGCGGCCCACTTTGTGGCCCTCCCGAAGCTCCCAACAGCCCAGGAGACCGCAGACCTCCTGGTCCACCACATTGTACGTCTGCATGGGATACCAACTGACATTGTCTCGGATTGTGGTCCTCAGTTCTCCTCTCAAGTCTGGAGGAGTTTCTGCAGGGAACTGGGGGCCACCGTGAGCCTCTCGTCCGGGTATCATCCACAGACTAACGGACAGGCAGAGCGGGTGAACCAGGAACTTGAACAGGCCCTCCGCTGTGTGACCTCCGCTCACCCGGCGGCCTGGAGTGACCATCTGGCCTGGATCGAGTACGCTCATAACAGCCAAGTGTCCTCTGCCACTGGCCTCTCCCCATTTGAGGTGTGTTTGGGGTACCAGCCCCCAATTGTTCCCAGTGGTGGAGGAAGAGGTCGGTGCTCCCTCGGTCCAGGCCCACCTTCGCAGATGCCGTCGGGTGTGGTGCACTGCCCGCTCTGCCCTGCTGAATGCCCGGATGAGGGCCAAGGCCCATGCAGACCTCCGGCGTTCCCCGGCCCCTGCATACCATCCTGGGCAGGAGGTATGGCTTTCCACCAATGACATCCCCTTACAGGTGGAATCACCAAAATTGAAAGACAGCTACATCAGACCGTTCAAAATCCTCAAGATCCTCAGTCCTGCCGCAGTGAAGCTACAACTCCCAGCTTCACTGCGGATCCACCCGGTCTTCCATGTGTCACGCATCAAACCTCACCACATTTCACCCCTCTGCACCCTCGGACCGGCACCGCCTCCTGCCCGGATCATCGACGGCGAGCCTGCCTGGACTGTTCGCAGGCTCCTGGACATCCGTCGTAAGGGCCGGGGGTTCCAGTATTTGGTGGACTGGGAGGGGTATGGACCCGAAGAACGCTCCTGGGTGAAGAGGAGCTTCATCCTGGACCCGGCCCTCCTGGCCGACTTCTACAACTGTCACTCCGACAAGCCTGGTCGGGCGCCAGGAGGCGCCCGTTGAGGGGGGGGTCCTGTTGTTTGGGACGCTGAAGAGGAGGTATTGCTGGCCCACCACCAGAGGGCGCCCTGCCTGAAGTGCGGGCTTCAGACACGAGGGGGTGCAACCGCATCACAGGAGCAACCGGGAGTGACAGCTGTCACTCATCATCATCACCAGCTGTCACTCATCACCACCATCTCCACAAAAGCCGGGCAGCAACTCCACCTCGCTGCCGAGATATCGTTCTACCTCTCAGGTAAACTCTCAGCTGTTTTGTGCCGAATGCACATTGCTTATGCCTGAACCTTTGCAGTTGTTGCTTGTGATATACTTACAGCTAGAAGCCAAGTTGTGGATGATAGCCGAGTTTGTGGATTTTGGGAGGAGTTGACGCATTTCGCTCTTCACTCCAAAGTTGCTAAGTATTTCCATAAGGACTGCACGAACTGTGTTCCTGTGTTTGAGGTGGAGGTGTTTTTCCCACCAGAAGAGGGACTGTGTTTACTGACTGTTTGCTGGGTGTGCACACACCCACCATTAAACTGGTGAGACGGTGGCCACCTGGGGACTCAGGACTTGGCGGCTCCGGTGTGTTCCAGATCCGTGGGCAGTGGAAATCGTGTGGGGCCCGGCCCTTCTCTGGACAGACGTCTTCTATCCTCGAGCCTGCCCACACGTCACCTTTGTATCTTTGACTTGGTTCTAAATCTGCAATTGTCTGTATTCCGTTGTGCACATTCACAACATTAAATTGTTATGTTTTGGCACATCTATTGTCCGTTCATTTACGCCCCCTGTTGTGGGTCCGTGTTACTACACTTTCACAACAAAACGCATGAATCAGTCTCAGCATCAGCCATAGACAGGATGGGATGAATCTTCCCTATATTTTGCTGGTGGAAGAAAGCAGTCCTCGTAGTATTTCTAATGTGGCGGTCAAAGGACAACGTAGGATCAAAAATTACCCCAAGGTTCCTCACTTTGTCAGTGTGATGTATGACACACGAGCCTAGGCTAAGCGTTATCTGGTCAAATTGATGCAGATGTCTCACTGGACCAAGAACCATCATTTCAGTCTTAACAGAGTTTAAAAGTAGGAAGTTTCTAGACATCCAGCTTTTCACTGATGCAAGGCAGTCTTCTAAGAATTTTATGTGTATGAGATTACCAGCAGTTGTCAGCATATTTAACTGAATATCATCAGCATATTAATGAAAGGTAATCCCAAAACGCTGCAATATGTGCCCAAGGGGTGCTATATAAAGCAAGAAAAGCAGGGGGGCCTAAGACAGACCCCTGTGGAACACCAAATTTCATGTAACTAAGGTTAGAGGTAGTGTTACTGTACAAAACACAGTGAGAATGACTGGTCAGGTATGACGTCACCATGCAAGGGCACTCCCAGTAATCCCAAAATGATTCTCTTGCCTATCAAGTAGAATATGACGATCCACGGTATCAAATGCAGCACGAAGATCTAACGGCACCAGAACCGTAGCGGTGTCTGAATCCATTGCAAGCAGAAGATCATTCACCACTTTAGTGAGAGCCGTCTCTGTGGAATGATATTTTCTAAAAGCAGAATGAATTGGCTCAAAAAGATTATTCTCAGTAAGGTGGTCCACGAGCTGCTGTGAAATCACCTTTTCCAGAATTGTAGAGTAAAATGATGCATTTTATATTGGCCTATAGTTTTTCAATATACTAGGGTCAAGGCTAGATTTCTTAAGTAATGGTTTAACATTTAGGAACAGATCCAGAGGTTAATGAGAGATTAATCATTTCCAGTACAGTTGGCCCAAGATTGGGCCACAGGTCCTAAATCAGTTTTGTTGGTATAGGATCAAGTAAGCAGGTTGTGCTTTTTGTAGACGTTACAAATTTCGTCAGCACGCCTAATGAGATACTATCAAATTCTGTAAATCTAGGTAATACCTCAGTTGTGGCACCCACCTCAATAGCAGGATGTAGTGGCTGGGTTAAGGCATGCTGGGATATGTTTAACCTAATGTCTTCTAATTTCTTCTCGAAGTAATCCAAGAAATCTTGTGCTGCAAAAAGGAGAGCGACTTACAGGTGGTTATCCATGTATAAGTGTTGCCACTGTGTCGAACAAAAACTTTGAATTATGCTTGTTTTTGTTGATCAAATCAGAGTAATAGGTCCATTTTATAGACAGTAGTGCATTCTTATAGTCTAAGATAGCATCACGCCAGGCGAGGTAGAATACTTCTAATTTTGAACTATGCCATTTCCCTTCTATACCTCTAGCCTCTAGCTTGTGGTCAGGCAAGTAATCATTGAACCAAGGTGACTGTATTTTTTTGGGGGGGGGGGGGGGGGGGGGGTTAATAAAGGTGGCGCAATCATGTTGAGTGTAGTTTTGAGCCCTGAGTTTAAACTATCCACAAGGCTATCTACTGATTGGGCATTTTCCAAATGTGAAGCTAAGATATCAGGCAGGCTTCGAGTTCAGTCATACGTGAGGAGTTGATGCATCAGTGATAAATAAGATTTTTGTTCCACTAAACATGGCAGCGAGGCTGTAAACCTAATAAATGAGTGATTAGAGACCACCGATGCAAGAGTCATGATGTCAGTATTCATGACAGCAATACAACGTGCAAGAACCAAATCCAGGGTATTTTCATTAATGTGCGTCGAGTCCTGAATGCATTACTGAAATCCTAATGCATCCACAATTTCCATAAGTGATTTATATGAATGTTAAAGTCACCAATAATCACCAGTAATTAGAATGTTATCTGCACTAGTTGACAAGTTAGAGATGAACACACCAAATTCACCTAAGTATTCAGAGTATGGGCCAGGGGGCCTATATACAGTGACAGAGTAATATGGCTGATTTTTATTCTTCTGACCTTGGCAATACGTAGCATCATGGACTGAGCAGAGATTCGGATATTCAAACGAGTTATATTTGTGACCCTCAACAGCTAATAAGCTAAACCTAGATTTATAAATAAGAGCAACACCCCTGCGTTGCTTTGCATCAGGAGGGATGTGACTTAATGTGTATGCTGGTGGGCAGGCCTCATTTAAGGGGGAGGAGGGGAGTGGAAAAAAAAAACTAACAGAAAACAACTGCTAAGATTTACTCGAGTAAAATAATTAGCTGCTTCTCATTCATGTAATTTCACGACTGTACGTCTGTGACCATGGGTCATCTACAGAGGAACAGACGGATCATATTTGTATTGCTCGCTTGATAAGAGGGATTCGGTATTATGCAATGTTTTTATATGATGTGTGATTTTATTTATTTTTTAATACGTCCAAGTCCTTTCTAATATCAGGCAGTTTCCTGCACCTTTCACAGGCCAGCGACAGTACCTCAGTGGAAAGTTTCTGACTGGCAACGAGAGCTTTTGGAAAGCACAGGTTCAGATCCTGTGGGTGACATGTATTTTTTTATTTTTTTTATTGTCAGAGCAGCTGCGTGATGTCGTTACACATCGCACTGCTGCTCTCACTGTTATTCCCACGTGCACGAAACCATTGCAACATGTATTTTTAAAATTTTTATTTCTGTTTTCTTCACATTGCGCAGCTGCTGGCACCGTCGCACTGGCATCATGCACGCCTGCCCATCGGCACGATGTTTCGTGGTGTGCTCACACGAGCTGATCCAGCGGGAGTTTCCCTGAGTTGTACATATTCACACTATGTGTGAAGGGGCCCTAAGATTTACACAGGAGTAAAATAGTAAGCTAAAATTCACAGAAGTTACACTGAAAAACTAACAGAAGTATTAGACTTGTAAAAACAGTAATGAAAGAAACGGGGGGGAGTCGACCTAGCTAACGCAAGCTAACCACTAGTGAAAGCTAATCGCTAGCGATTCGCAACAGGAGGACTGTAGTTAAATAAGATTCACAGTAGATGCACTACGAATACAACCGTGTAGAGATTAGAAGAGCGTCACAACAGCAAACAGTCCGTCGGAAGCAAGTTGCCAGATTTGTGAGTCAGCGTCAGCGTTCTGCTCACTCATTCCTGAGTAAAATTACAAAAAAATATATGCCTGTTTGTCTATATTCCAGTTATCAGTCGGAACCCAAGAGCCACAAAGCAATGATAAATTGTGCATAGCAGAGATAATGTTCTGTGAAAGGTATTTGAAAATGCATTCAGAAACTGAAAAAGTTGGGGAAAAAAATCCTGACACCCCCACAAAAAACTTTGATTCAAGTGCATAAACTAAATACATACTCCTGACAATTGATCACTTCTAATTTAATAAATTTTGTGCATTTGGAAACTCATGGCAGAGGTTTGTGCTATATGAGTGCTCTATTTATGATATCAAATGAACATGTAAAACAATTTTTTTCGTATCCACAATATGGTGTTTTTAATGTTTATTCTCAGTGTGAAAATACTTTTTTCAACATGGTATTTAAAAAAATACATACAATCAGTCGTCTGGTTTTACCGTCAGTTGTGATGGCACAAGTCAAGATACATACAAGAACATGTCCAAGGCTTTCTATATGACTTGAAGGTTATTCATATCAATATTACTTGATGGTAATTCTGCTATGAGCAGGTCAACTTCAAAATTCAATGACTGTGCAAGAAGGAAACAAGTAAGGGAAGCCACCAAGGGACCCATGACAATGCTGATGGGGTTACAAGCTTCAGTGGCTGTGATTTGAGTGCCTTTTCTTGCAGAAAGTTTTAACTGTTGCTTTTCCAGTGACAACTTTGCAGCAGAGAAACATGAAATCTAGGTTCAAGTAAACTGTGTATCTTCTGGGAAACTCGGGCCAAGCAAAATTTCACCAGAATCTGAGTTGTACTTCATGTAGGGGTGATAAGGCCTAGTTCAAAAATAATTAAGCCAAAGTGTGACATAACCATCAAAATTTAAAAGTGGTCTCTTTTTTTTTATCATATATATACAACCCCTGGCAAAAATTATGGAATCACCGGCCTTGGAGGATGTTCATTCAGTTTTATAATTTTGTAGAAAAAAGCAGATCACAGACATGACACAAAACTAAAGTCATTTCAAATGGCAACTTTCTGGCTTTAAGAAACACTATAAGAAATCAGGAAAAATACTTGTGGCAGTCAGTAACGGTTACTTTTTTAGACCGAGCAGAGGGAAAAAAATAGGGAATCACTCAATTCTGAGGAAAAAATTATGGAATCATGAAAAACAAAAGACCGCTCAAACACATCACTAGTATTTTGTTGCACCATCTCTGGCTTTTATAACAGCTTGCAGTCTCTGAGGCATGGACTTAATGAGTGACAAACAGTACTCCTCATCAATCTGGCTCCAACTATCTCTGATTGCTGTTGCCAGATCAGCTTTGCAGGTTGGAGCCTTGTCATGGACCATTTTCTTCAACTTCCAAGATTTTCAATTGGATTAAGATCCGGACTATTTGCAGGCCATGACATTGACCCTATGTGTCTTTTTGCAAGGAATGTTTTCACAGTTTTTGCTCTACGGTAAGATGCATTATCATCTTGAAAAATGATGTCATCATCCCCAAACATCCTTTCAATTGATGGGATAAGAAAAGTGTCCAAAATATCAACGTAAACTTGTGCATTTATTGATGATGTAATGACAGCCATCTCCCCAGTGCCTTTACCTGACATGCAGCCCCATATCATCAATGACTGTGGAAATTTACGTGTTCTCTTCAGGCAGTCATCTTTAGAAATCTCATTGGAACGGCACCAAACAAAAGTTCCAGCATCATCACCTTGCCCAATGCAGATTCGAGATTCATCACTGAATATGACTTTCATCCAGTCATCCACAGTCCACGATTCCTTTTCCTTAGCCCATTGTAACCTTGTTTTTTTTCTGTTTAGGTGTTAATGATGGCTTTCGTTTAGCTTTTCTGTATGCAAATCCCATTTCCTTTAGGCGGTTTCTTACAGTTCGGTCACAGACGTTGACTCCAGTTTCCTCCAGTTTCCTCCCATTCGTTCCTCATTTGTGTTGTTGTGCATTTTTGATTTTTGAGACCTATTGCTTTAAGTTTTCTGTCTTGACGCTTTGATGTCTTCCTTGGTCTACCAGTATGTTTGCCTTTAACAACCTTCCCATGTTGTTTGTATTTGGTCCAGAGTTTAGACACAGCTGACTGTGAACCAACATCTTTTGCAACATTGCGTGATGATTTACCCTCTTTTTAAGAGTTTGATAATCTTCTCCTTTGTTTCAATTGACATCTTTCGTGTTGGAGCCATGATTCATGTCAGTCCACTTGGTGCAACAGCTCTCCAAGGTGTGATCACCCCTTTTTAGATGCAGACTAATGAGCAGATCTGATTTGATGCAGGTGTTAGTTTTGGGGATGAAAATTTACAGGGTGATTCCATAATTTATTCCTCAGAATTGAGGGAGTCCATATTTTTTTCCCTCTGCTTGGTCTAAAAAAGTAACAGTTACTGACTGCCACAATTATTTTTCCTGATTTCTTATAGTGTTTCTTAAAGCCAGAAAGTTGCCATTTGAAATGACTTTAGTTTTGTGTCATGTCTGTGATCTGCTTTTTTTTCTACAAAATTAAACAACTGAATGAACATCCTCCGAGGCCGGTGATTCCATAATTATTGCCAGGGGTTGTATACTATAATGTGCTAGAGTGTAACGCTTGCGACAACAGTTGGAGGCATCTTCTTTAGTCTGCAGAAGCCTGAAACAAAGAAACTCTGTCCATTAGTTCCTGGTATTATTGAACAAGTAATATAATTATTCTGTTGAAGCAGAGTAGGAGATATAGCTAAGGTTTTGACACAAGTAAATGAAGGACTTATTCTCAGCGTTACGCTTGTGACAGTTGTACTAAAAAACATGAATTTTTTCTAGGAAATGACATTTCTACCTTTACAAAAATGTATTACTGTGTGTTAGTATGAAACACAAACTGACAAAATACAATGTTATTTCATTAACACTCAACTTTAAATGATAATAATACAATGACATGCTTTTGGAGGGCGGTATGCATTTTCAAGAGGCCCGACGTCCATGCCCAGTCGCCCAAAATGACAGCTAGCTCGGGCGAATAGCTGTCATTGCGGGCGACGGCATGGACGGAGGGACTCAGAAAAATGCATACCGCACGACAGCAGCATGTTATTTGCATTATTATCACTTTTTACTGAGATACACAACACGTAACGCGTACATAAAAAGTTGGCCCACTTAACTTTGTCGTGTCGGGTGGCGCGCGCTGCTCTCCAAATTCGGCAGCGTGTCCTCATCAAGCTGGCTGCTTTAGCTGCTGTTCATTGTCGTATTATCCATGAGAAAATTATCCGGAATATCCATATTGGCACAAAACACACTTCTTGCCTTTTCATCTTTTCCTCTGCAAACAGTTCCCTCCCCCCTCTGCGGACAGTTCTTGGGCTGCGCGCTATGACGTCACTTGTTTTCGCACAGCGGGCGGTTATAGCCAGATAGCGTCGACGTAAATCTACAATACCTGCTAAATATCAGTGTCACACAAAATTGATGAAAAGTGCTATTTTTTGGGGTAAATTTCTTGCATATCTCTGGAACCATGCAGAATTTTTCCATGAAATTTTCAGTACCTGTCAAAGAGACTATAGGCAACTCACAGATAAATCTGGCTGGTGCCAAATAAAATAATGGCTTGTTCATGACAAATGCAATGCAAATCAGCAGTTAGGCTTCATTATTTTTGATCTAGGCCATAACAATTACCACCCTTTCTCCCAGAGGTGTTCCAAGGTTGCACCACTGCACCCACCAACAGCCAGCCAGGGTTTCAGTGATATTCAGTAGTCACAAATAGGCTGTAAAGACCAGAAAGAATTTCATCTGCACTTTGCGTTGGCTTATCAAGAAAGGGCTTACCAGTTATGAGAAATGTAGGATATCGCTACCTGAAGTGTGAGTCAGGCTGAAAGAACAAGCTAAATGGCAGCCTTTCATTATGAAATAACTCCTGCATTGCACTGAACATGATATTGATGTTGGATATCTCAGTGTGGGAGTATCAGTGGGTGGATTTTTCCTATAAATCTCACAGTCATTGTGTCTTTTCACATCCAGAGCATTGGAGCACCAATCCAAAGCATCAAATGTTGTTGCAATTCAAATACTGATGGAGCCTGCTGTATGCGTCTGTGTACGAGGGCGAGTGGGTTTTATGGAGTTAGATGAGGGCTAATGTGGGAAAGTTGTGGTTCAGTACAGCAATAAAAACCCATGAGATGTGGTTGATTGCTGCTGCTGCTGTTTTTTTTTTTTTCCTCCTCAATCGAAAGTTGGGTGAAGTTTTTCAGTTGATTGCTGACATTTGTACACATTCAGCTGTTCTAAAACAGGAAATCAACCACTATTTTCTATCTGTAAAATGCAGTCTGCCCAGATACTGTAAATGTCAAACTGAAATGAAAGTATATCCATTTAAATCTCTCGATTGCCTCCACAAAGGTGTCGACTGTGATGTTCAGCTTGAAGGCAGATAACCTCCTTCTGGTCTCCTTTAATTTTCCCAAAATATTAATACAAGCGGCTGAGTGTGATTTTATTGAATAAGGCCTACTCGGCTGATGTGGGAGGAGATCAATAAGCAGACTGTGTTGTCTCTCCGTGTGATTGTCAAATTACTGTGAGAAATCCATTTCAGAAATTGAGTTTATTCTTCATCCACATTACACACATACTCGTATATATTTACACCCCATTTATATTGTCTCATAAATATTGTTGATAATGCACAGACTACAGAGATTTGTTCCACAAAATACTTTGGACTTCTCAACACCAGGTTAGAATTGTAAATTATTTTCAGGCCCTATACAGACTCCTTGTTAAAAGTTCATCCCTGCATGAGAAATTACAATATATGCAGCAGCCAACATTGGGCCATAATATGTTGAATTTAATTATCTCAGCAACGACACTGTACATTTACATCAGATTTTCAAATCTAGAGCATACTGCAATTTATACTGGAGATTATGTTTACGCTGTCGGCAATATTCCAATATTAATAAAAAGCAGCAGAGAGCTGCACACACTTCACACCACGATGTAAATGTACAAGTAAAAATCCATACATCTGTAATGGTGCTTTTGACTATGTATGACCATCATATGACTTCTGTGGGACTTCATTATGAAATCATTCAAACTAATCAATCACAAATATTTTGCTGATCAGTATATGCTTTAGATCATCTGTCTCTGCTTCTTGGTTGTTGAGATGTATAAAAAAAAAAGTGTTTTTCGAACTACGTTTTCCTTGACCTTTGACCAAACTCCTCCAAAGTCTAATTACCTCTATCCAATAATATAACCCAATTTTCAGGAAATTTGTCCAGCTGTTTTAAGCTGTTTTGTCAACAGGAAAACATATGTCAGTGAAAACAATACCCTGCTTCGCTACTTTGACAGCGTGCAGGGTAACCAGATTAAGACAACATGCTGAACAAGAAACTTACATGTAACACCCCTGTCACACCTTCACGATTTAGCCAGCGTATGCCGACCATATTAAAAAGGCCGGGCATACGTGGGCGTACGTCTATTAAGTTATGGGTAAGTGTTGCGTCAGCTTGAGAATGTTGAGGCCCGCTGATTATACAGTAGTGTTCAGAATAATAGTAGTGCTATGTTACTAAAAAGATTAATCCAGGTTTTGAGTATATTTCTTATTGTTACGTGGGAAACAAGGTACCAGTAGATTCAGTAGATTCTCACAAATCCAACAAGACCAAGCATTCATGATATGCACACTCTTAAGGCTATGAAATTGGGCTATTAGTAAAAAAAAAAGTAGAAAAGGGGGTGTTCACAATAATAGTAGTGTGGCATTCAGTCAGTGAGTTCGTCAATTTTGTGGAACAAACAGGTGTGAATCAGGTGTCCCCTATGTAAGGATGAAGCCAGCACCTGTTGAACATGCTTTTCTCTTTGAAAGCCTGAGGACAATGGGACGTTCAAGACATTGTCCAGAAGAACAGCGTAGTTTGATTAAAAAGTTGATTGGAGAGGGGAAAACTTATACGCAGGTGCAAAAAATTATAGGCTGTTCATCTACAATGATCTCCAGTGCTTTAAAATGGACAAAAAAACTAGAGACGCGTGGAAGAAAACTGAAAACAACCATCAAAATGGATAGAAGAATAACCAGAATGGCAAAGGCTCACCCATTGATCAGATCCAGGATGATCAAAGACAGTCTGGAGTTACCTGTAAGTGCTGTGACAGAAGATGCCTGTGTGAAGCTACTTTATTTGCAAGAATTCCCTGCAAAGTCACTCTGTTAAATAAAAGACATGTGCAGAAGAGGTTACAATTTGCCAAAGAACACATCAACTGGCCTAAGGAGAAATGGAGGAATATTTTGTGGACTGATGAGAGTAAAATTGTTCTTTTTGGGTCCAAGGGCCACAGACAGTTTGTGAGACGACCCCCCAAACTCTGAATTCAAGCCACAGTTCACAGTGAAGACAGTGAAGCATGGTGGTGCAAGCATCATGATATGGGCATGTTTCTCCTACTATGGTGTTGGGCCTATATATCGCCTACCAGGTATCATGGATCAGTTTGGATATGTCAAAATACTTGAAGAGGTCATGTTGCCTTATGCTGAAGAGGACATGCCCTTGAAATGGGTGTTTCAACAAGACAATGACCCCAAGCACACTAGTAAACAAGCAAAATCTTGGTTCCAAACCAACAAAATTAATGCCTCGCACATGTGAAGAAATCATGAATAACTGGTTATACAACTAAATACTAATTTAGTGATTCACAGGATTGCTAAAAAAGCAGTTTGAACATAACAGTTTTGAGTTTGTAGCGTCAACAGCAGATGCTACTATTATTGTGAACACCCCCTTTTCTACGTTTTTTTTTTTTTACTAATAGCCCAATTTCATAGCCTTAAGAGTGTGCATATCATGAATGCTTGGTCTTGTTGGATTTGTGAGAATCTACTGAATCTACTGGTACCTTGCTTCCCATGTAACAATAAGAAGTATACTCAAAACCTGGATTAATCTTTTTAGTCCCATAGCACTACTATTATTCTGCACACTACTGTACGTCGTAATACAATGAGTGCGTTGAACACTTTTGGGTGTACCTAATACTTTTGATGTATGCCAGCGTATGACTCGTATGTCCTGCATACGTGCACCATAAGTTGTAGGCGTGATATTTAAATAAGTTGTGAATTTCTCTAAATAGAAAGTGCTGGCGTTGGAACTTGTCCAAATTTTTCACACATATGGATAAAACCGCCTCCTCCAATAAGTTGAATAAAAACAAAACTGTAACCTAACGTTTTCAGCAACAGGCTACTATCTTTTGATTTCACAGTTAAATTACAGCATTTTGTAATGCTGCACTGTGAACCCACAACGGAAGCCTTGAATGGCATCGCAGCATTTTGTGCCGACTCTACTTTTTTTTCCTTCCCCTCTCTCTCGCTCTCCACTGAGCATAGTGCACAAAACGTTGAGAGAACCTTAACACGGCTGGTCGATTGGGGTGAGACGAGGCCACACCACAGATCACTGTGCTGAGGTCAAAGCCATCAAATCATTGTAGCCCACTCTGGAAGCAGCCGGGCCCATTTCCTGACACTTTGGGGCTTGTGGGTTTCAGAGATAACATTAGAAAGATGCTACGACGGTGGCCGTGCCGTCGTCAAGCAACAGCGCTGCAGCATCCTCCCAGTCTCAAACCGTCAAGACGACACGCAGGTTATTTAAAGGAGGATGATTAATGTGTTGAGAAATGGCAAGCACCTGCCCCAGCCAGCCTCCCTCTCGCCTGTTTGTGTGTGGGTGGGTGCACACTCGTAGTCCTGTGTGTGTATGTGTGCATGCACACGTTCATTTGCATGGTTGTGCACTTTCTTTTATTCACATCTGTGTGTGCATATTGTGTACTTTTGTTTCTTTCCCTTTTTTTTGCTATGCACTTTGTGTGCACACATACTGGTCTCATGCGTGTGCGCATTGCGCTGACTGGGCCGGTGTGCTGGCAATTAGAAAAACCACCAGTGGCAAGGTGCACATTAATCATGTTCCTCAGCTGAAAGAGAGAAATGGGGCGGAGATGGGGGGAGACGGTGGGGGTGGAGGAGGAAGAATAATGAGAGACTGTGTCTGAGGTATTCAGAACTGCTCCACTGCACTGTTTGGTCTGACATGACGTTGGAAGCGTTTATGAATAAGCAAGGTCATGACAATAGGCCCAACCCCACTGGGCAGGGAGAGGCACAGTTGATCTACAGTATCTGCATTTTCCTCCATGGGGACAGTTTCAGCTTGATGCAAGCCAAACAGTGTGCCTCGCTTTGAAGCCATTGTTCTCGGTTGTGTGTCGTAGAAAGCTGCAGCTTGTTGGCTTCTTATAAAGTTGTTCAAACTCATCTATTCAAAGGAGGTTCAGTCAAATCAAACTCTTCAGTTTGTCTTCGTTTTACTGTCGTTTTTGTAACAGGACACATTCATAAAGCTCATTTTGACAAAAGACTGAAACACACTGACTATGGCACGTCAAACTAGGGAACAAAAGTTTTACAATAGAAAAAGTTGACCTCTGCCACACTTGGTTAGCTGTCCGCTAGCTACGTTACTTAACACTATTTCACCCGATCTTTGTGAATTTGTGTTCTATTTGGGATCCAGATGTGAATTCTGAATTTTTTTTCAATATTTTATATACAGTGACATTTATTTTTAACTGCAATAAAAAGGTTGTGTCACTCATGTCCAGTGGTTTGATTTGTCACCATGATTTTGTTAATAGACACAATAATCTACATATCCACTTTACCTCTGCATTGACATTAGTGTCCATGAGAGCCTGACCGATGAGGTTGATAGATGTCTGGAAAACCGTAGAGTCAGGAACTTGCTGGAAAGCGGTGAATGGAAAAGGTGTAAATTTGCAGAGCTCTGGTACTTGTGGTCTGTGACATCTGGATGCTAACTTGATGCAATGCCTTTAGGACTAGGTCTGTGGGCAATCTTTGGCTACCACTGGACTTGTTTTGTATCAAATGAGGAGTTACTTATAGAAACCCAGAAGGGGCCTATCATATGGGATGCATTCAGATCAATACTACGTTGCTGATCTTTCATCACTATTCAAGGCATAAGTATCTGCAGAAAATGATGGCTGTAGAAAGCAGTCTGGACACTACCATTTGTCTGTCTAGTGGGTTGTTAAAGGATTACACGACCAATCATTCAGAGTGGAATTCTGATTAGATTCACTGATTTAATTCTGATTGATAGGTTTTACAAAATGCTTCTGTTCAGGTTCTCAATTATTCTGATTATCACCGGTCAACATGATTTTTCTTGCGTGGAGTTTTTCAACAGATTTTGGTTCATTTGGGGGACGCTGAATCCAAATCTGGTGTTAGTTTTGCCAACCTCATCACGCTTTGTGATATGAAACATTTTTCTCGTATCAAGCATTGAAGCAAAAGCTGCAGTCTCACACACCTCTTTGGCGTCATAGATGATATTACGGCTCTTGTATGCTTTTAAAGCTGCTTTTGTGCACAATTAGTGCCGTCAAAGTCGTGAGTGAATGAGGAACTTCTGCATAATCCATCAATCCGGAACATGCAGATTGCAAAAAAGTGTGATGTGATAGAGGAAATCTGAGCTCAGATTCTGATTCAACACCCCAAAATTACTTCTCAAAGTCCATGCAAGGAAAAACAATGTTAGGTTTTTTTTTTTTTTAACCACTGACATGATGATGACGATTCAGTTCCATCTAAGCGTAGCTTAGAGATGAGGATTGGCAGCTGATCTACCTGGGTTTTTGACAGCAGTTGCAGCACTTCCATGTGGCAGTGGATGCGCCAATATGTTGCACCAAATTTCTAAATCTGCACTTGGCTGTAATGAGGCTATTTGGTAGAGGGATGATACATTTGTTGTGGAAGAACCTATTCACTTTTGGTGTGGCTCTTGTTCTATATGTGGAAGCAGGAAATTGTAATTTTATTTATTTTGATATCATCTAAATAGAGCTTTCTTTTGGCGTTTTCACATCTTTCATAAGAAATGAGGCAGACATTTTTTATCACTTAGATTTTATTTTTATTTTGACAAATGCACAAAATACAAACACACAGTCCAACAAATATTGCCACCTGACATCTCAAGTCAGGGAATACAAAACATATTATCTTACAATTACATTACAGCAATTACATTGCTTCTTTTTTAAATCCCAAAGAAAAGGTAAAATGAGGAGGTGAAACCACCAGCCATGTTCTTTATTCCTTCCAGTATGATGTCCATTTTCCAAATTTGGCCATCTATACATCTTTTTTCAGTCTCAGAAGGAAAGTCAGTCTCTCTAACTCATGAATTTCTGTGGTGATTTCTAGCCAATTGTCTACTGTTGGTGTGTTTCATACCGGGGGTGCTCCCAGTTGCGCCGTGCGTCATTATGACAACGTCGCGTGGAAGCAACTCAGTGCTGAGATGATGCAGCTCGGCGCCACAACAGCGCAAGGGGCGCAAAGGAGGAAGCAAGTCGGGCGCCGAAAAATTAAACCTGTTTAATTTTTTTGGCGTCCTGTGCTCAACGCAGAAAGGAAGTGGTTCCAGCGCAAGTCCGGGCAAAGAGGCGTTACCCGGCGTGACTCGAAGCCAATTTATGATTCCTGCTGTGTTCCATTGTTCCCGCAGTATAAATCACGCAGGATTGTTTTTATACCGTGCACTTAATGCAGTAAAAACTACATGCTGAAAAAAAATGCAGAATGATTGCCAGAAATATCCAGTAAAAAGTCCGGACATCTCTAGTCCACTCATGGACGTTCGTTCACGCGCGCACATGTGAACAATTAAAAGAAAAAAAAAGTCTGGCTGCGGGCATTAGTTCCTTGTTCTCTGCTCAAACTCTCACATCACAGTTAAAAAAAAAAAAAGGACAAAAAAGGACATAAGTCCTGAGACAGGACATGTCAACATCAAGTAGAACTCCAGACATCTCCACATTTGCTTGACGGTTCGCTCGCGCGCGTGCGTGCGCATCTTGCGGTCAAGGGAGGAAAGATAAACTATAACAGAGCTCCAAATCTCCTGACCATAGGTGAGGATCGGAACGTAGATCGATGGGTCAATCGAGAGCTTTGCCCCCCTGCTCAGCTCTCTCTTCACCACGATGGTCCGATACAGCGACCTCATCACGGCAGACGCTGCACCGATCCGTCTATCGATCTCACGCTCCATCCGTCCCTCACTCATGAACAAGACCCAGAGATACTTAAACTCCTCCACTTGAGGCAAGGACACTCCACCGACCTGAAGAGGGCAAAGCACCTTTTTCCGGTCGAGAACCATGGCCTCAGATTTGGAGGTGCTGATTTTCATCCCGGACGCTTCACACTCTGCTGCAAACCACCCCAGTGCACGCTGAAGGTCCTGATTTGACGAAGCCAACAGAACCACATCGTCCACAAACAGCAGAGACGAGATTCTGTGGTTCCCAAACCAGACCCCCTCCACACCCTGGCTGCGCCTAGAAATTCTGTCCATAAAATAATGAACAGAACCGGTGACAAAGGGCAGCCACAGCGGAGGCCAATGTGCACTGGAAACAGGTTTGACTTACTACCGGCAATGCGAACCAAGCTCCTGCTGCGGTCGTACAGGGACCGGATAGCCCTTAGCAAAGGACCCCGGACCCCGTACTCCTGGAGCACTCCCCACAGGGTGCCCCAAGGGACACGGTCGAACGCCTTCTCCAGATCCACAAAACATATGTGGACTGGTTGGGCGAACTCCCATGAACCCTCAAGCACCTGATGGAGCGTGTAGAGGTGGTTCAGTGTGCCGCGACCAGGACGAAAACCACACTGCTCCTCCTGAATCCGAGGTTCGACCATCTGTTGAATTCTCCTTTCCAGTACTCTGGAATAGACCTTATCGGGGAGGCTGAGGAGTGTGATCCCCCTATAGTTGGAACACACCCTCCGGTCCCCCTTCTTAAACAGAGGGACCACCACCCCGGTCTGCCAATCCAGAGGCACTGTCCCCGATCGCCACGCGATGTTGCAGAGGCGTGTCAGCCAAGACAGTCCCACAACATCCAGAGACTTAAGGTACTCAGGACGGATTTCATCCACCCCAGGAGCCCTGCCACCGAGGAGCTTTCTAACCACCTCGGTGACGTCTGCCTGGGTAATGGATGAGTCCGCCTCTGAGTCCCCAGTCTCTGCCTCCTCTTCGGAAGATGTGACGATGGGATTGAGGAGATCCTCGAAGTACTCCTTCCACCGCCCGACAACATCCCCAGTCAGGGTCAACAGCTCCCCACCCGCACCGTAAACGGTGCGGGTGGAGAGCTGCTTCCGCCTTCTGAGGCGTCGGACGGTTTGCCAGAATCTCTTCGAGGTCGTCCGATAGTCCTCCTCCATGGCCTCCCCAAACTCCTCCCAGACCCGAGTTTTTGCCTCTGTGACCGCACGGGCTGCGGCACGCTTGGCCTGCCGGTACCTGTCAGCTGCCTCTGGGGTCCCACCTACCAACAAAGATAAGTAGGACTCCTTCTTCAGCTTGACGGCATCCCTTACTTCCGGTGTCCACCACCGGGTTCGGGGATTGCCGCCACGACAGGCACCACAGACCTTGTGACCATAGCTATGAGCGGCCGCATCGACAATGGAGGTGGAGAACATGGTCCACTCGGACTCCATGTCTCCAACCTCCCCCGGGATCTAGGAGAAGCTCTCCCGGAGGTAGGAGTTGAAGACCTTGCTGACAGAGGGTTCCGCCAGTCGTTCACAGCAGACCCTCACGATACGTTTGGGTATACGAAGGTATACCCAATACGAAGGTAGTAATATAAATTACTACCTGCCAAAATAAGTACTCACTGGACATTAATCATGCATTATAGCCCCCACAAATAAAGTATTTTCTGAGTGGGTATTGGAATCACTATTTCAGTCTGTCCATGAGTCTGATTAGCACAACACTACCTAAACCATTGGTTGGATTTCAAAAGAATTCCTCACAATGGTACCACACTATGTGAACATGTGCAAGAAGGGAAATAAATCTGGTCTGATATCCTCGAGTGCAGATAATGAGACTGTATTTTATTAATAATACATCGTATTTTTTCGTTACATGTACAAACAAACACCCATTTCAAGGGCATGTCCTCTTCAGCATAAGGCAAGATGACCTCTTCAAGTATTTTGACATATCCAAACTGGTCCATGATACCTGGTATGTGATATATAGGCCCAACACCATAGTAGGAGAAACATGCCCATATCATGATGCTTGCACCACCATGCTTCACTGTCTTCACTGTGAACTGTGGCTTGAATTTGGAGTTTGGGGGTTGTCTCACAAACTGTTTATGGCCCTTGGACCCAAAAAGAACTATTTTACTCTCATCAGTCCACAAAATATTCCTCCATTTCTCTTTAGGCCAGTTGATGTGTTCTTTGGCAAATTGTAACCTCTTCTGCACATGTCTTTTATTTAACAGAGGGCCTTTGCGGGGGATTCTTGCAAATAAATTAGCTTCACACAGGTGTCTTCTAACTGTCACAGCACTTATAGGTAACTCCAGACTGTCTTTGATCATCCTGGAGCTGATCAGTGGGTGAGCGTTTGCCATTCTGGTTATTCTTCTATCCGTTTTGATGGTTGTTTTACGTTTTCTTCCATGCGTCTCTGTTTTTTTGTCCATTTTAAAGCATTGGAGAATTTTTTGCACCTGCGTATAATTTTCCCCTCTCCAATCAACTTTTTAATCAAACTACACTGTTCTTTTGAACAATGTCTTGAACATCCCAGTTTCCTCAGGCTTTCAAAGAGAAAAGCATGTTCAACAGGTGCTGGCTTCATCCTTAAGTAGGGCACACCTAATTCACACCTGTTTGTTCCACAAAATTGACAAACTCACTGACTGAATGCCACACTACTATTATTGTGAACACCCCCTTTTCTACTTTTTTTTTACTAATAGCCCAATTTCATAGCTTTAAGAGTGTGCATATCATGAATGCTTGGTCTTGTTGGATTTGTGAGAATCTACTGAATCTACTGGTACCTTGTTTCCCATATAACAATAAGAAATATACTCAAAACCTGGATTAATCTTTTTAGTCACATAGCACTACTATTATTCTGAACACTACTGTACGTGACACTCAACTTTAACAAAGAATTTTCTGACTGTTATTCCATCTAATTTAATTTTCTCTGTTTTTATATTACAGGTGTATGATTGCTGATGAGGTAAGCAGGACACACGATCATGATATCTACGCCCCCCAACCCCCACCCCCCCAAAAAAATGTGGAACTTGGCTGCATGCCCTCCAAATGAATTTGTCAGCCCTGTGCAGCACTTCCATGTGCCTAATCAGTTTTGACACAAGAATCATTCCGAGACTTTATTACTCTTGGGCCTCGCATCAGCTCGGCCGTCATATGCAATTTACAACAAGAGTTGGTGTGCGATTGACTTGTTTTTCTCCCCGTTCACCATGTGTTGATTTGCCTGGTCCAGATGGGTCTTGGGAAGACTGTGCAGGCTATTGCGGTGGCGTTTGCCTTCAGACAAGAATGGCCCCTCCTGGTGGTGGTACCCTCGTCACTGAAATATCCCTGGATCGAGGAGCTGGAGAGGTGGATCCCAGAGTTGCAGCCTGGAGACATCAACCTTGTGGAGAACAAGAGCCACACCATGTAAGTCATCCCACCACTGCAACCACATTCTGCACAAGCCACACTGCACAGTTTTTCTGGGACCAATTTTGTCATAGAGTCCTCGCCATTTTGTATTTGGCTGCATTGTAAACTAAGGGTTCAGGTATTTCAGGATTTTTGCCTTTTAATGAATTTGTTTATTTCAATGTATAACAGTCATGAACTAAAGCACTCAGGGCTGGTGTGATTTAAATCACTGGGAAAAAATCAAATCATCAAAAATGATTATTACTATTATTTTTTTTAGAAATCAGTACTTAAAACATCACCGAAATATGAAATCAATACCAGTGATTAATGGCACTTGCACTTGTTGTATGTGCACCTTCATGTTTTATCATGTCAATAAAGATCATAAGTAATATTATTTGTATAATCCTATTTAGACGAGTGAAATAAATACAAATGGAAAAAGTCTATTTAAATCAATAAAAGTCTATTTAAATTGAAAAAAAAAATCATGAATTTTTAGAAAAGAGCACTTTTTTAACCAGCCCTGAAAACACTAAATGTAACCTATACCCAAGATGTGAAGTGCATATAGTGTACAAACTGATAGTGTAATTAAGGAACTCCAGCCAACAGTTTTCCGCTGAACATACAAAATATATTGTTACTGTGCTGATTATTTCATATCGAGGTCTCTCAGGCCAGTAATTTTGGACACGATCTGAAATGACCAACCCACCTCAGAGTTGATGTGCAAAAGTAAATTTTCACAAGTCAAACCTGAGCATGAGTAGTTCTATTTCAAAGTTTCATTTCCCAAACAAGCACAGATGCAGAGACAACACATCAATAACAGCAGCACGCTGTGCCAGAAACAAATTATCATGTTGGAGCGTGTTGTTTTAGACATTCTCACATATCCCATGGCTTCTTAAAATAATGAGGTGTTCAGTTACGTCATCAGAACACAGCGAGTAGCTGCATGACATCCTTGCATGATTTGGGAAATTTCCATTTCAAGAACAAATTCTGAATAAATGACATTCGAAGGATATGATTTGAGGATGATAATTGATTAAATAATGAGATGCACCCCGCCCAGCGCCCAGCACTTCAGCGTTCGCACATTCTATCTCTCCTCAAAAACACCTACGTCTGTGGTGATACTCATAACGCACAACAAGATCAGAGCAGTTTCAGAGAGTTTCTGTATGTCTTCTGGCACGAGGCATCCTGAGACGCACACATGAAACTTGCGGCAAAGGAACAGGACTGAACATGCACCTTGTAAGACCTGGACCAACCTCAGCTTGGATGTGAGAGTTCACTCAAACAAAAACATCAATGGATTGAATCATGGTCGAGTCCTACCACATGCCGTTGAGGACAGCCTTTGCCCTAATGACCTTATTAACATGCAAGTGAGCTGATGGTTGCTATGGTAACCCTTCCACCCGCTTGCCCTACCCATGTACCAAAGTTAATTGCATTTACTGATGGAATTACTAACAATAAAACAAAAACCTAAAAATCAATTATGATTGCGGGCTTCAAACTGGCAGTAAATATATAATTTACAAATTGCACAAGATCTTTATGATGGATGACAATGAGTTGCCAACAACTGTTTTTAATGAATGGTTATATTGGCAGACTGTTCCATCAGAGAGTGAAGTTAAGTCAGCACTGAGCTGCAGTTAGTATAATTAACAATAAAAAGTTGGATGTGTTATTGTATCATGGTGAGGATAGGAAGAGAAATGGTGTTGGTGTCATTCGAAAGGAAGAGTGTGTTGGAGGTTAAGTGAGTGTCCGACAGGATGATGGGTGTGAAGTTGGAAATTGAAGGGTTAATGATGAATATCATGAGTGCATATGCCCCACAGGTAGGTTGTGAGACAAAGGAGAAAAAAGATTTCTAGAGTGAGTTAGATGAGGTGTTGGAGAGTCAGTTTAGTGCTGGGAATGTGAGGACAAGCGGAGATTTGATTGCATGGGTGAGTGAGTGGGTGAGTGACAGCTCCAATGTCGGTGCGGTCTGACAGCAGTCTGTGTCGTCTGACTGTTGTCGGAAATATGTTTGGGCTGCATCCTGCAGGTGAGCAACAGGCAGTCCGGATGCGTTCTGACGTGGCTGACCATGCCTCTTTTCCTCCCGACTGCGTCGGATTATGGCAATATTTGCCGTCTCGGGCATGGTTATTCCACATTCCTGCTATGTGTCACGGGGGTTAAATGTATTTGAGTTGACTTATAGCGCTTGTCATTTGTGTTGGTTGAATTCACCTTGCAGTGCTGTTTTTGTTTGGTGGGGTGTCAGTTTTAAGTTTGTTTGGTTTTTGCACAAATTATGGTAATCATAAAGCATCACTCTGTACAGATTAAAAATCATTGTATGCAGTGTTGCTATTCAGCGAACATTCCATCTGTGAAATCTTACACCAGTTCATATAAAATCGCAAATTATTGACAGACAGCGACAGTAATTCAACACAAATGTGGATTGGTTGGCTTTGGCTTTTACGTGGTCTGTTAGAAAAGTAACGGACCTTTTTATTTTTTGCAAAAACCATATGGATTTGAATCACATGTGATTGCATCAGCCAAGCTTGAACCTTCGTGCGCATGCGTGAGTTTTTTCACGCCTTCGGTTGCATCATTCGCCTGTGAGCAGGCTTTGTGGGAGGAGTGGTCCAGCCCCCTCGGCGGATTTTCATTGTCAGGAAAATGGCTGAGCGACTGCCGCTTTGCTCCATCAAAATTTTTTCAGAAACTGTGAGAGACAGCCAGGTGGACACCATTCGGAAAATTCAGATGGCTTTCGGGGATGATTTTCTGGGTATCGCACAGATTAAGGAGTGTTACAGCCGGTTTAAAGACGGTGCACAATGGCGGAGGGCGCGCCGTGCTCCGAGCGGCGATCGACAAGCTGAAACGACCAGATCATTTCCAAAGTGAAGGCTGTGTTGATCCGGTGCATCGTCTGACTACCAGAGGAAATGGCAAGAGAGGTGGACATAGCACTTTTTCGGCACATTACACTGTTACAGGAGATTTTGTAATGAAAGACGTGCGGCGCAATTCGCGCGTCAGGACGGAGCCGCGTAATGGCGCACAACAAAAAGCACCTCCGTGTTGGAAGTCTCACGGGACATGCCCAGCTCTTCCACCATTCGGAAGATTCAGATGGCTTTGAGTGGCTTTTCAGTCAAGTGAGTTTCCGAGAAATTGTCGAAGATCTGGGCATGCCACAACATGTCCTGTGAGACCAACACGGAGGTGCTTTCGTTCCGCGCCATTAGTGGCTCCGTGGCGAATTCCTCCGCTCCTGTTTTCATGACAAAATCTCCTTTAACAGTGGAATGTGCCGGAAAAGTGCTATGTCCACCTTTCTTGCCATTTCCTCTGGTGGTCAGATGACGTGCCGGATCAACACAGCCTTCACTTTGGAAATGATCTGGTCGTTTCAGCCTGTCGATCGCCGCCCGGAGCACGGCGCGCCCTCCGCCATTGTGCGCCGTCTTTAAACTGGCTGTAACACTCCTTAATCTGTGTGATACCCAGAAAATTGTCCCTGAAAGCCATCTGAATTTTCCGAATGGTGTCCACCTGGCTGTCTCTCACAGTTTCTGGAAAAATTTGATGCATTGCTGCTCCAGCCGTTCAGACATTTTCCTAACAATAAAAATCTGACGAGGGGGGAGGACCAGTGCTCACTCAAAGCCTGCTCACAGGCGAATGACGCAACCGACAGGCGTGAAAAAACTCACGCATGTGCACGAAGGTTCAAGCTTGGCTGATGCAATCACACGTGATTCAAATCCATATGGTTTTTGCAAAAAATAAAAAGGTCCATTACTTTTCTAACAGACCTCGTAGGTTCCTTGTGTGGAAGAAAAATAAATGAAGTAATTCTATTTATTTTTCAAACTTTCTGGATGGACTGTTGCAGGCTTGTTCGCTGTTGTATGGTGTCCACTCTACGTGCCCCTTACACCGTCTGTTCACACACAGAGCAAGCTGGCCCCGTCTCCTGGAGACAGCAAGAGACAGAGGGACAGAAGCAGCTTGCTGAAATGTTGGCCATTGAGTTTATGGCAATGAGGAGGAACAAACAGAATGGACACAACGTTATTTTAAAAATCGACTTTGAATGTTTTGAATTGATTGTGAATCGCTAAGGATAAGAATCACAGGACATCTTTGCGCATTCTCAAATGCATGTCACTCCTGAGACATGTAGTCTTGAATGCGTGTCTTGAGCACATGGTACATATTGCATATTGTGTCCAGCCTTGTCGATTTTGCACCAGGACGGCATAAGTGCGAACAGAGATACCGATTTCTGATCAATTTTCAGTATGGAAAATAGATTTACATAGGTTTTCAGCTTCAATACAGCCATTTTCCTTGTTGCTAGATGCATAGTTTGGTGTCAGAATCAGATGAGTCTTTGCAACACCGAACTGTCAGAAAACATGGCACCATTGACAGGAGTAATTGATAACATCTGATGCATTTGATTCTGATGGATTGAACATTTGGAACCAGTTCTCAACTCCCATACGCATTGGCAAAAACATCTGAGAGCTGATGGGATCAGGTGTGCTACGACTGACATGGCTGTGGCTCATTTGGGTACAGTAGGGAACCGCAGTTTTGTTTGAACCCCTGCGTGATATATTGCAGGATTTGACCACTTCTGGGGATAGCCTGCACAAACACAGCATCACTTCTAACAGATAAATGGTGTACTGTTATGTTTTCGGCTGCAATCACCGAAGCAGTCGCGAAAAGTGCATGTTTTCTCAGTTCCCAGTGGAGAAGGGAAGACGAGGCAAAAGGAAGAGGTCGTGTCGGTAAGTTTTAGCAATCACACCTTGACAGAGTAGCTGCGGTCTCTTGCCTGCACAACTGCCTTGACAAGTTTGAGCTCCGGGTCATAAACAAGCTGCAACACATGTCCACTTTCCACTGCATCTTCACTTTTTCTTTGCATTTTCACTTTGTTTGCCATGTAATTTGCCCAGATTTGCTGTGTTTGTGATGGGGACAGATGAGGGCTGTCCACGGAAATAAAATTATGCTCTTTCATTTTTCCCGTTTAGCGCTTGCCCTCAAATGAAACTACGGTACCCAACTAAATTAAGTACATAATTTAGTGTCAGACATGACTAAGTTTGAGTTGCATTTCAAAATAATAGCATAGCTTGTACATATCATTCTGCGTGTGGCAGGCTGGTGGTGGGTATGTCTTCCCTGTTTTCCCCCAGTTCCTGTGCCAATGGTGTACATATTATGTATGGATTGGACGTGTGATGGATACAGGCGTTGGATCTGACAAAAGTAATCTGAGTGTCGTTCAGTGTCATGAACATTCAGGAGGGCTGATGTTTGACAGATCTGATGGAAAAGCCGTGTCACGGTAATGTCTGCGATATTAAACACAAGTTAAAATTTCCAATGCAGGTGGTGGATAAATGCCATCGTAGAGGAGTACACTTCCTTCACTCAGTTGTTTTTATTGATTCAGGTTTTCAATGTCCTTCTGTGTTGTTGACTCATGCAGTGTATAAGCCTTGAACACAGCCTCCACATACTACAGTTCTATTCCTAACTTTCCCTGAGTTGTCTTTATTTTTCCTTTTTCAATGGAACTTTCTATTTTTGTGACCTGAAGGGAAGAATATTTTCCCAGCTCTCATCACAAAGGAGGTGCAAAGAGGTTGTGAAACCCTTCTGGGTAGTGGTGGAAAGTGGGGTGGGGGGACGATACATGTCCTTGAACTGGATCTGTTAATGACTGAACAGGAAAGCAAGAAATTATGCAGTGCCTCTCTTCAGTACTTTGACTTGCTTGTTCTACGAATGGCACCTTTGCTTTGTTTTGTCTTATATGTGGCAAAGGCAAAGAATTGGAGCCTGGCACATGCTGGAAATGTTTTACATGTCTTGGAGAGCCTCTTTAGGTTCATGCAGGTGAATATCACCTCATTGGTGTTGTGTTATTGTGTATGCCTATTTGTGTCTTGACTGTGCCTGTGTGCACCTAACCTGAAAAATAGAGATAATGCAGTCCTACTTCAGAAAGGTGCCCCCTCCCTTTTTTGTTTTATATGCTGTAGTAGTAGGTAAAGCCTGAACTTTCTGTACAGATAAAGTCTATGTTTGTGTCCATCATTGTGTCAATCGTCATGCAAATGAACAAAGTGAGTTATCGCTGCAACTAATGATTATTCCCTTTAATGATTAATCTGACCTTTTTTGTTCTTAACATAAGCAGCTGTGGTCATATTGGCCACCACAGCTCTGAGATTGGCAACAAGGATTTGCAAGCAACTTTATAGACCTCTCTTTATTTTATGTTGGTCAACATGTTATGCCCACTAGATTCCGACTGATATATTAGTAAAGAAAATATAATATTTGTATTGCTGTTATTTTTGCTGATATGAAAATGTACAATTTACTAAATAAATAATGCAGAAAAACATTTTGTTGGAAATGTAGTCTGTCCAGCAGAGGGCACTCCAGCAGCATTGCTTACAATATTGTCAAGCATGGCTGGTACCTCGTCACCCCTTGGTCACAGTTACAAGAGACAGCAATAAAGCCACCAGCTACCATTCATTTTCAATCAGAGTGGGCGTTTTTCAGAGACAAAAGATAAGTGGTCGTTATGTCCATTGCTAGGCAGGACCAAAATAGATGAGAGGCCTATTTTATGCAAATCTTGAACAATACAACACAGCAACTGCCAGTCTAAGTGAAGGCAGCACAATGTCCGTGTGGTGTACGTTGGTTGATTGTTGGTTATAGTTATTTGAAACGAAGTTTATGTTTAAACAACAAAACATCAAACTTCAATTACGTTTCTTTGCAATAAGGGTTTGATAAGGAAATGGTAGTAATTAGGGGTGTAACAATACACAAAAATCACGGTTCGATACATACCTCGGTTTTGAGGTCACGGTCTGGTTCATTTTCGGTACAGTATGGGAACAAAATGCAAAGCCTAAATTTGCTTGTTGTTTAAACCAACAATTTATTGTAACATTATACAAACAGGAAAATAAAATAATTTCAAAGTGCTGCCTGGTAATAAGTTAAATAGAATGTTCTCAAGTAAACAACAAATATGTCAGTTGATGCTGTCAATTAATTTCCTGAAAGCTGTGCTCCTCATGCAGTGTGAATTCACTCTCTCACACACACACACACACACACACACACACACACACACACACACACACACACACACACACACACACACACACACACACACACACACACACACACAGTGTAAATATAAGGTCTTACCTGTGCATTTTAGGTTAGAAAAGTCGCTGTTTGGCACTCTGCGCCGTCAGATCAGTTAGCGGAGTGGAGTCTTCTCCCCCCCTCCTTCCCCACCGGTTCTCTGGCTTGGCTCAACAAGTTGAAAAAGGCAACGTGCCTCAATAACGTCTCATTTACCACAGCCACCATGCGATCCTGGCTGCGCACACGATGAAATGTCAAGAAAAAGTTATAAAATTACTCAGTTCTCCGTGTGGAGCAGGGACACTTTGTGTGCGCACTGGATGACGTGCGCGTCAGTATTTACATGTAACACTTCAGGGAAAAAGCATTTATGGTATGTATTTAATTAAAAGTTTAAAAAATCTTTCTGTCTAACATCTTTCTGTGTAAATATCTCATGTTACAACGTGGACACCCGCAGCTTATAGACGGGTGCGGCTTATTTATGTACAATTTCTTTTTTCCTTTTTAAAATTGGTGGGTACGGCTAATTTTCAATTTCAATTTATTTTCATTGATATAGCGCCAAATCACAACAAGGCTGCCTCAAGGTGCTTCATGCAAGTAAGGTCTTACCTTACTTACTAACCTTACTAACCCCCAGAGCAACAGTGGTAAGTGGATGAGATTACCAGCAGTTATCGGCATGTATAACTGAGTATCATCAGCTTAGTATAACTGAGTATCATCAGCATCGGCAGTGAAAGGTAACCCCAAAATGCCGCAAAATGTGCCCAAGAGGTGCTATATAAAGGGAGAAAAGCAGGCAGCCTAAGACAGATCCCTGTGGAACCCTAAATTTCATGTCACTTAAGGTTAGAGGTAGTGTTATTGTACAAAACACAGAACGACTGCTCAGGTATGACATCAACCATGCAAGGGCACTCCAGGTAATCCCAAAATGATTCTCCAGGCTATCGAGTAGAATATGATGATCCACAGTATATCCACATTGATTAAATATCACAAATCCCTATTTATCACTACAGTCTAAAATCCAGCATCATGTGTCAAATACCCAGCTATCCAGTTTCAAGTAAAACAAGCATGTTGACTACCCTTCAGTACTTGATAGTAAATTCTACTATTGATCATTACTTTTAAAAAGGGAGAACTAATATTTTCATGTTAATACCTCTCTGTGTACAATATTTTGTTACATTGTCTCTCACATAAAGGATGTCAGCAGCTCTTTATCTGGCACTTCTTGGATTAACGTTTTCTTTCCACATCTTGGATGCGCTTTCTCTTTTATTCTGCAGGAGCTTCTTCTCCAGGTTTGAATGATATGACTTTTTCATTCTTGCACTTTGCCATTTCTTTATACAGTTCCTTATCATTTTGAAGGTCTGAAGTGAAGTATTTTTTTTTCCTTTTAAAGCACATGTATCATTCAGTGCATTGGTTACAAAATGTATGCAGTAGTGTTCAGAATAATAGTACTGCTATGTGACTAAAAAGATTAATCCAGGTTTTGAGTATATTTCTTATTGTTACATGGGAAACAAGGTACCAGTAGATTCTCACAAATCCAACAAGACCAAGCATTCATGATATGCACACTATTAAGGCTATGAAATTGGGCTGTTAGTAAAAAAAAGTGGAAAAGGGGGTGTTCACAATAAAAGTAGTGTGGCATTCAGTCAGTGAGTTCGTCAGTTTTGTGGAACAAACAGGTGTGAATCAGGTGTCCCCTATTTAAGGATGAAGCCAGCACCTGTTGAACATGCTTTTCTCTTTGAAAGCCTGAGGAAAAAGGGACGTTCAAGACATTGTTCAGAAGAACAGCATAGTTTGATTAAAAAGTGGAGAGGGGAAAACTTATACGCAGGTGCAAAAAATTATAGGCTGTTCATCTACAGTCATCTCCAGTGCTTTAAAATGGAAAAAAAACAAAAAAAACAGAGACGTGTGGATGAAAACGGAAAACAACCATCAAAATGGATAGAATAATAACCAGAATGGCAAAGGCTCACCCATTGATCAGCTCCAGGATGATCAAAGACAGTCTGGAGTTACCTGTAAGTGCTGTGACAGTTAGAAGATGCCTGTGTGAAGCTAATTTATTTGCAAGAATTCCCCGCAAAGTCCCTCTGTTAAATAAAAGACATGCAGAAGAAGTTACAATTTGCCAAAGAACACATCAGCTGGCCTAAAGAGAAATGGAGGAATATTTTGTGGACTGATGAGAGTACAATTGTTCTTTTTGGGTCCAAGGGCCGCAGACAGTTTGTGATACGACCCCCAAACTCTGAATTCAAGCCACAGTTCACAGTGAAGACAGTGAAGCATGGTGGTGCAAGCATCATGATATGGGCATGTTTCTCCCACTATGGTGTTGGGCCTATATATCACATACCAGGTATCATGGATCAGTTTGGATATGTCAAAATACTTGAAGAGGTCATGTTGCCTTATGCTGAAGAGGACATGCCCTTGAATTGGGTGTTTCAACAAGACAATGACCCCAAGCACACTAGTAAATGAGCAAAATCTTGGTTCCAAACCAACAAAATTAATGCCTCGCAGATGTGAAGAAATCATGAAAAACTGTGGTTATACAACTAAATACTAGTTTAGTGATTCACAGGATTGCTAAAAAAGCAGTTTGAACATAATAGTTTTGAGTTTGTAGCGTCAACAGCAGATGCTACTATTATTGTGAACACCCCCTTTTCTACTTTTTTTTTACTAATAGCCCAATTTCATAGCCTTAAGAGTGTGCATATCATGAATGCTTGGTCTTGTTGGATTTGTGAGAATCTACTGAATCTACTGGTACCTTGTTTACCATGTAACAATAAGAAATATACTCAAAACCTAGATTAATCTTTTTAGTCACATAGCACTACTATTATTCTGAACACTACTGTAAATATAATGCAATGCTAAAATACCCTCTGCCGTATGAGCATTTAATCAGTGAAAGAGTGTATAGAAAGAATGTGGCCTTTTGACCCCTTACAATAGGCCAAGGTTAGCCATCTTTGAACTTGTCCAAGGTCTGTGTCCAAAGAATGCTCCCTGAGAATTTGATGGCCCTGGCAGTAATAAGACTGGACTTAGGCTGAGCGCGGTTGGACGGACGCAGTCTTTGCAATACCCAATGACCATATTTTGGCCTAGAGTAAAAATGGAAGGAGCTTATAGAATGGGTAGAAAAATCATTTTGTATAAGTGTGTAAAGTGTGTAGTGTATAAGTTCGGAACAGTATTGTGTGCAACTTAAAGGACATGTTGCACATAATTCAAAACAACTCAGATTTTGGCTATTAGAGGTCAAGTGATGATATACCTTCATTAATTTGTGCATTTCTGTGAAATGTCTGTCAGCAAACGCCAGTCAAAATAAACAGCTACTGAGACTGTCAAAAACAAAGTACAGCACAAATTTTTCTGTATGTTTGTGAGTGTTTATGGCAGTATTTATGTCACTCTAGGTAAATGTTTAATGGAATGTAGACAAATTGTTGCTAACATTAAGAATGGTGCAAATGTTACATACAGTGCATCTGGAAAGTACTCACAGCGCTTCGTTTTTTGTACTCTTTGTTATATTACAGCCTTTTTCCAAAATTCAGTAAATTCTTTTTTTTCCTTCAGAATTCTATGTGCAACACCCCATAATGACAACATGAAGCAAAAGTTTTATTTAAATTTTTGGAAATTTATTAAAAATAATAATAATAAAAAACTAAGAAACAACATGTACATAAGTATTCACACCATTTGCTCAATACTTTGTTGATGTGCCTTTGGCAGCAATTACAGCCTCAGGTCTTCGCGAATATGATGACACAAGCTTGGTGCACCTATCTTTGGTCAGTTTTGCCCATTCCTCTTTGCAGCATCTCTCAAGCTCCTTCACATTGGATGGGGAGAGATGTTCAATCAGATTCAGGTTTGGGCTCATGCTGGGCCACTTAGAGACAGTCGCAGAGTTGTCCTGAAGCCACTCCTTTGATATCTTGGCTATGTGCTTAGGGTCATTGTCCTGCTGAAAGATGAACTGTCCCCCCAGTCTGAGGTCAAGACCGCTCTGGAGCAGGTTTTTTTCCAGGATGTCGCTGTACATTGCTGCATTCATCTTACCCTCAATCCTTCAGTCTCCCAGTTCCTTCTGCTGAAAAACATCCCCACAGCATGATGCTGCCACCACCTTGCTTCACTGTAGGGATGGTTCCTGGTTTCCTCCAAACGTTATGCCTGGCATTCACGCCAAGGAGTTCAATCTTTGTCTCTTCAGACCAGAGAATTTTGTTTCTCATGGTCTGAGAGTCCTTCAGGTGCCTTTGGCAAACTCCAGGCGGGCTGCCATGTGCCTTTTACTAAGGAGTGGCTTCTGTCTGGCCACTCTACAATACAGGCCTGATTAGTGGATTGCTGCAGAGATGGTTGTCCTTCTGGAAGGTTCTCCTCTTTCCAGAGAGGAATGCTGGATCTCTGACAGAGTGACCATTTTGGGTTTTTGGCCACCTCCCTGACTAAGGCCCTTCTTCCCCGATCGCTCAGTTTAGACGGGTGTCCAGCTCTAGGAAGAGTCCTGGTGGGGTTCTTCCATTTATGGATGGTGGAGGACACTGTGCTCATTGGGACCTTCAAAGCAGCATAAATGTTTCTGTACCCTTCCCCAGATTTGTGCCTTGAGACAGTCCTGTCTCGGAGGACTACAGACAAATCCTTTGACTTCCTGCTTGGTTTGTGCACATGCACTATGTAGACAGGTGTGTGCCTTTTCATATCATGTCCAATCAACCGAATTAAGCTGTAGAAACATCTCAAAGATAATTAGTGAAAACGGGATGCACCTGAGCTCAGTTTTTACGAAGGTGGTGAATTCTTATGTACATATGATTTCTTTTTTTGTTTCTTTTTAATAACATCTAAAAAATATATATATATTTTTTTTACATTGTCATTATGGGATATTATGTGTAGAATTCTGAGGGGAAAAAATGAATTTCATCCATTTTGGAATAAGGCTGTAATGTAACAAAATGTGGGGAAAAGTGAAGCACTGTGAATATTTTCCGGATGCACTGTAACTGTGATGATTTGTCTTAATGGCTCGTTATGCCTCGATGGCTGAAGCCCCAAAGGGGGCTTATGTTGTGGAGGTGTATGTCTGTGTTTATCTGTCCATCTGTCCCTCCCTCCCTCAAAAGGTATAAGTGTTCTGTAATTGACTCCTCCCACATTTTTAGGAGGAATTTTGTGATGTTATCAGAATGTAGCAAGCACTTGTACCAAAGCAGCATTGTCATCGGGGGATATTGTACTCTCTGAACACTTTTTATTTTAAAGTGATAACTGTGTTAATTTTCATGCCGTCACGGTAACAGAGCAGCCGTTCTTTACTGTGAGAAGATGGACTGTGTGTTCATGTTGTTCAGTCATGACAGCAGCCTTTTAAAAACCGTCTCGACAAGAGGCACAGCTTTGTGCACGCTCAGAACAAACCCCATTTTTCGTGCATGCGCAGATACACTCATCACTCATCTTCAACTGCTTTTCTGGGTTTAGGTCGTAGGGGCAATAGCTCCAGCAGGGGACCCCAGACTTCCCTTCCCTTACCCAGGCCAGTGTGAAGATATAATCTCGCCACCTAGTCCTGGGTCTTCCCCGGGGTCTCCTCCCAGATGAACGTGCCTGGAACACCTTCCTAGGGAAGCGCCCAGGAGGCATCCTTACCAGATGCCCAAACCACCTCAGCTGGCTTCTTTCAACATGAAGGAGCAGCGACTGTACTCCGAGCAGGCATCCATTTTGAAATGATGCCTGCAACATGTAATGTTAATCAAACATGTTAATCAAAAAAGCTGGTACAGTGGTATGTTTACCACTGTGTTACATCACCTTTCCTTCTAACAACACTCGATAAGCTTTGGGAACCGAGGACACAAATTGTTGAAGCTTTGTCAGTGGAAATCTTTCCCATTCTTGATTGATGTACGACTTCAGTTGTTCAACAGTCCAGGGTCTCCATTGTTGTATTTTGCTCTTCATAATGTGCCACACATTTTCAGTGGGCAACAGGTCTGGACTGCAGGTTGGCCAGTCTAGTACCCGCACTCTTTTACTACGAAGCTACACTGTTATAACACGTGCAGAATGTGGCTTGGCATTGTCTTGCTGAAATAAGCAGGGACGTCCCTGAAAAAGATGTTGCTTAGATGGCAGCATGTGTTGCTCCAAAACCTGGATGTACCTTTCAGCATTGATGGTGTCATCACAGATGTGTAAGTTGCCCATACCATGGGCACTAACACACCCCCATACCATCACAGATGCTGGCTTTTGAACTTTGCGCTGGTAACAATCTGGATGGTCTTTTTCCTCTTTTGTCCGGAGGACACGACGTCCATCATTTCCAAAAACAATTTGAAATGTGGACTCATCAGACCACAGCACACTTTTACACTTTGCGTCTGTCTATTTCAAATGAGCTCAGGCCCAGAGAAGGCGGCGTTTCTAGATGTTGTTGATGTATTGCTTTCGCTTTGCATGGTAGAGTTTTAACTTGCACTTGTAGATGTAGCGACAAACTGTGTTAACCGACAATGGTTTTCTGAAGCGTTCCTGAGCCCACGCGGTAAGATCCTTTACACAATGATGTCGGCTTTTAATGCATTGCCGTCTGAGGGATCGAAGGTCACGGGCATTCAATGTTGGTTTTTGGCCTTGTCGCTTATGTGTAGAAAGTTCTCCAGATTCTCTGAATCTTCTGATTATATTATGGACTGTAGATGATGGAATCCCTAAATTCCTTGCAATTAAACATTGAGAAACATTGTTCTTAAACTGTTCAACTATTTTTTCACACAGTTGTTCACAAAGTGGTGATCCTCGCCCCATCTTTGCTTGTGAATGGCTGAGCCGTTTGGGGATGCTTCTTTTATACCCAATCATGACACTCACCTGTTTTCAATTAACCTGTTCATCTGTGGAATGTTCCAAACAGGTGTTCTTGAGCATTCATCAACTTTCCTAGTCTTTTGTCTCAACTTTTTTGAAATGTGTTGCAGGCATCCATTTCAAAATGAGCAAATATTTGCACAAAAACAATAAAGTTTTATCAGTTTGAACATTAAATATCTTGTCTTTGTGGTATATTCAATTGAATGTAGGTTGAAAAGGATTTGCAAATCATTGTATTCTGTTTTTATTTACATTTCACACAACATCCAAATTTTATTGGAATTGGGGTTGTCGTTCTTTCGGTCATGACCCAACCCTCATGACCATAGGTGAAGGTAGGAATGAAGATTCACCAGTAGATCGAGAACTTCGCCTTTTGGCTTAGCTCCCTTTTTCATCACAACAGTACGGCAGAGCGAATGCAATACTGCCCCTGCTGCACAGATTCTCCAGCCAAACGCTTCATTGTCCCCTCACTCATGCGCAGATAGCGACTATACAAATCTGGTATGATGGTCATCTCAGTACGTGACACCGAGTTAAAACAGTGTCCTGCTCTGTTATAGACAGCAGACTGATCACACATCTGGGTCCAAAATCTGACAGACTCTCTCAAAAAATGAAAAGAGTTGGACGTGAAGGGTGTCGTCTCCTCTCAAGCCCCTTTCACACCGGACTTGTGCAGAGTTGCATTGTGCTGCGTATCTAGTACTCAGGAATGGTACGTTGTGTGGAGAGAGAGAAAGAGAGAGAGAGTGTTTCCATAAAACTAGAACACTTAAAAGTATATTCAGCATTTAAAATGTTGGACACAAATGAAATTCTGAAAATGACGCCACATATTTGTTCCTGTTAATTCTTTATTAACAATCATAATAATGTAAAATATGCACTATAAAAAGCTGTAATAATTAATTTTTCAGTGGGATTTCAGATATCACTGCTTATTTAGATGGGTTTATGTTGTATTTCATAGGGAATTGTAACAAAATTAAGAAAATATTTTATCCTGCACTAAGGATTTTGTGTTGAATCAAAAATCTGAGTTTTACTTTATTCCGTATTCCTCTGCAAAATCATTGGCTATTTCCTCAAAAACAATGAAGTACAGCATACATTTGACATAAACCATATACTAATCAAAGTATTTCATGGTGTTGTGAGGTGCTGCCAGCTGTGCTATTCTTGGATCTCTGAAGTGAAGCAGATGAGATCCTGATTAGTGGTGGGCTGGGAGACCACTTGGAAACATCAGGAGCTTGGAGCATGTTTCTCCCTGTAGAACTGGAGGTTCTTCAGGAAGAACATCTGGCATAAAGCCAGTGTCAAATCCCAGTGGGGTTCTGTACCAGATCCTCATTGGGATTTGACACTGGATTTGATCCTCATTAAGACACCCAATGAGCATCTGTATCAAATCCTCACTGGGTGTCATTGTCTTTTTGGAACACCCAGTGGTGTCTAGGTTTCAACAGTCTAGCTAATGGTTTGAGATATTTCCAGAGGAATTCTGGGATAGTCGTCCATTGTTATTTCATCTACTTTGTGCAATGCACGAGTTCCCAGAGCATGATGCTGCCACTACCACGCTGAGCAGATTTTAGGCAGGTGAGGCATCCAAATCCACTTTTAGTCTTTGTTTTTTTTGTTTTTTTAACACTGGTCAACTGTGAACTTTAGTCAAGATTCTTGACTAAAGTTCACAGCTCAAGATTGAAGGTGTTTGTTTTGCAGCAGGAGCTTCTTTCTTGAACAGCAGCCAGTCAGTGCACAGAGTTGTAAAACTCACTTGAGTGTACACTGTGACGCTGATGTTCCAGGAGCTTCCACTTCATGGTGGTTCCTGGGTTATTCGTAACCATCTCAAACAATTTGCTCTCAGATGAGGGTAACAGTTTGGGTCTTCTTCCAGACTCTGGCAAAGTGGCTACAACTCCCAGTAACTTGTGCCTATGTACAATAAAGAGGAATATGTATTTTTAAGACACCTGGTAACCTACAGTTTTATTATATCATGTAAATATGATAGGAAAGATAAAAAACATAAGTCAAAGTCTTTACAAATGAAAATAACCGTTCTGAATATGAAATAATTAAAAATGAGCAACACTAAGCAATGAAAAATGCCCAAAGACAGAAGCCACAATAGCTCAGTTTGTACATTGTGTTCTCCACTAACTGAAATAGTTGGGTTTGATAACTGAGTGCAGGTACCCTGAAAACCCTGAATACTACTCAATGTTAGGGCACATTGCCTCTTGTGACTTAACACAAATGGGAGTTAGAGCTGTAGAAAAAGAAGTGCTCAGCATTAAAATCTTGGCATACCTTCAAAACAGAATTGTAGTTGGTGAACACTTCTATTCTTTTACAAGAGCGTGTAGCTCATTCTGTTATCTCACGGATCATTATCTTTGGTTGCCTTTTTGAAATTATGCATTTCACTGTAAACCTACAAAATAATTAACTTTTATCCATCAGAACAGGCCAAATATGTGAAATCTAAATGCTCTTGTCATTTGATTTGTTATCCATCTGTCAAACAAATTTCAATTTCATGTCTGTTATTGACAGAGAAAAAAGCACATGTGCACTGAAACGATGTGGTGCGTAAGGCTTTTGCAGAGCAGTACATGTAATGTGGCTGAAATGGTATGGACAATATAACCTCTTTTAAACTTTTGTTTTTGTTGACAGTAGGAGTCGAGGCGTGTTGTTGTTATGATAAAGTGCGACTCCAGCACTGTCCTCCAATGTGACAAAAATAGCTGTGCTTGTGTGTCATTATTACTGTATTTCTTTATTTTTTTAGGGGCATCAGCAGCAGTAAGGTGACCATACTGGGATACGGCCTGCTCACCACAGATGCACGCCCCCTGGTGGAGGCTCTGACAGGGCAGAAATTCTCTGTGGTCGTGGTGGATGAGTCACATTACCTCAAATCCAGGAATGCAGCACGTACTAAGATTCTGGTTCCTCTCATTCAGAGTGCCAAAAGGGCGATTCTGCTGACTGGTACCCCCGCTCTTGGACGGCCTGAAGAGGTAGAAACAAATAAAAATCTGACTACTGTATATAATATCGTGACCCTGTATGTTAAAATGCTGGTTGCAACAAATGTAGAATTCAGGGGGAAGAAGCTGTTTTACTTCTCTGACAACACGAACCTCGTCGCCATTATAATAAAACTACTTTCAACTTCTACTGTGAAGTTTTGACTCAAAATTAAACATGCCTATAGACAAAATTGGAACATCTTATTTCACAAAAGAATGCTGGGACCCCACTCATGAGTGGGGGATTAGTAGGCCAGAGAGCTAGTGTGGCTTTGCTGTCTCATTTTATAGCAAGGTACATCACCATGGTAACTTAGCCTGCAGTGCATGAGCTGCTCCGAAGCAGGTTATACTCTGATCCAAATGTACAAGAAGCCAATTAACTCTCTCCAGCATCACTTATCCTCGAGGATCCTATGGACTTATTTCAATAACCTTTGTTGCAAAATCTTCATTTACAAAGCCTGATATGAACAGGCACTAGGCTGCAATAAATGAGACAAGTAATAAAAAGAAGCGCACAGGGGGAAACGATTGAATTTAGAAACAATAAGGAAGGCTCTTCACAGGACAACAGTGTTTGGAGAACAGTGGAGCCATTTCACGCTCCATAATGATTTATTATATCATGTTATATATGGTTTGTTTGTTTGTTTGTTTGGAGCAGGAGATTGCAGACATATTCTATCACTGCGGCTGCAGACCATAAAGTAGAGTTTGTGAATAGAAACTCTTTGTAGCACCTCAGTGTGAAACGGGCTGTAATGTATCAGTGCGAAGTGCTGCATGTCCGCTCCATCCCAGTGACGGGCCACAGATAAAGTTTGTGCTTACTTTCCTTCTCATCCTCATCAGCTGCAGCAAAAGTTTCTCCTTTTTTGTAACTTACATGCATCAGCAAATTTTTTTTAAAGTACAAAGGAAACTAGAAGGTGCACTGAGAGAGAGCACATACCCCTGCCAGAGGAATGACAGCAAACTGCACCCCCTGTAAACCAGTTTTAATCTTGGGATTTTGGGTAATATGCATAAAGATTTTTTTGTAACGTTAAAAGGAAATTAAAGAAATAAAACTAGAAATTATGTAGATCTGGATTTTTCCAAAAAAAAATTGATCTGTTCGGTGAAATATGACATTTTTTTATTGTTTTTATTGATTGTTTTTGTGCTATTTTATTACAGAAATTAATCAGTTTAAAATGTGATTTGTATATATGTCTACTGTCTGGTACACAACAAAACTGTGTGTTGCATTTGATTAATCTATAGTAAATTGGCACCTAATAAAATGCAGCTACAAAAGATGTGTATTTTCAAAAGATGAAAGAAATTGTGTGTTTCTGAAGGTCAAAGGTATTTTGCCGGTTAAATATGCCAAGAAATTTTCTAAAAGTACTGTATATTATCCAAGGTCCAACAATCTTCCAGAACAGGATATGTGCTGTCTGAAGGATAACTGGATCTGTACACTTCGACAATTGCACTCAGATATGTTAATCCTTCAGAAAGCCTCTGATTTGAGGCCATTGTCAGAATAGCAGTGCGCCCGATATCAGTGCACCCTGGCTGTTAAAGGAGTGACAGTGACAAACTGATTGGTTTAATGCACGCGGCACCCAAACCTCAACCCTGATTACTAAAGAGACTCATTACAACTATATTAAGGCCCCGTCACACCTTGACGATGTACCCAGCGTATGCCAACCATATTAAAAAATGCTGGCTTACAGTAGTGTTCAGAATAATAGTAGTGCTATGTGACTAAAAAGATTAATCCAGGTTTTGAGTATATTTCTTATTGTTACATGGGAAACAAGGTACCAGTAGATTCAGTAGATTCTCACAAATCCAACAAGATCAAGCATTCATGATATGCACACTCTTAAGGCTATGAAATTGGGCTATTAGTAATAAAAAAAAAAAGTAGAAAAGGGGGTATTCACAATAATAGTAGCATCTGCTGTTGACGCTACAAATTCAAAACTGTTATGTTCAAACTGCTTTTTTAGCAATCCTGTGAATCACTAAATTAGTATTTAGTTGTATAACCACAGTTATTCATGATTTCTTCACATGTGCGCGGCATTAATTTTGTTGGTTTGGAACCAAGATTTTGCTTGTTTACTAGTGTGCTTGGGGTCATTGTCTTGTTGAAACACCCATTTCAAGGGCATGTCCTCTTCAGCATAAGGCAACATGACCTCTTCAAGTATTTTGACATATCCAAAGTGATCCATGATACCTGGTATGCGATATATAGGCCCAACACATAGTAGGAGAAACATGCCCATATCATGATGCTTGCACCACCATGCTTCACTGTCTTCACTGTGAACTGTGACTTGAATTCAGGGTTTGGGGGTCGTCTCACAAACTGTCTGCGGCCCTTGGACCCAAAAAGAACAATTTTACTCTCATCAGTCCACAAAATATTCCTCCATTTCTCTTTAGGCCAGTTGAAGTGTTCTTTGGCAAATTGTAACCTCTTCTGCACGTCTTTTATTTAACAGAGGGACTTTGCGGGGGATTCTTGCAAATAAATTAGCTTCACACAGGCGTCTTCTAACTGTCACAGCACTTACAGGTAACTCCAGACTGTCTTTGATCATCCTGGAGCTGATCAATGGGGGAGCCTTTGCCATTCTGGTTATTCTTCTATCCATTTTGATGGTTTTCTGTTTTCTTCCACGCTTCTCTGTTTTTTTTGTCCATTTTAAAGCATTGGAGATGATTGTAGATGAACAACAGCCTATACTTTTTGCACCTGCGTATAAGTTTTCCCCTCTCCAATCAACTTTTTAATCAAACTACGCTGTTCTTCTGAATGATGTCTTGAACATCCCATTTTCCTCAGGCTTTCAAAGAGAAAAGCATGTTCAACAGGTGCTGGCTTCATCCTTAAATAGGGGACACCTGATTCACACCTGTTTGTTCCACAAAATTGACAAACTCACTGACTGAATGCCACACTACTATTATTGTGAACACCCCCTTTTCTACTTTTTTTTTTACTAATAGCCCGATTTCATAGCCTTAAGAGTGTGCATATCATGAATGCTTGGTCTTGTTGGATTTGTGAGAATCTACTGAATCTACTGGTACCTTGTTTCCCATGTAACAATAAGAAATATACTCAAAACCTGGATTAATCTTTTTAGTCACATAGCACTACTATTATTCTGAACACTACTGTAAGTCCAATAAGTTAAGAGTAAGTTTTTTATAAGTTAAGAGCAATTTGAAGCATGTTGAAACACCCCAAAGCTCATTGATGTACGTCCTGATAAACGGAGCTCCTCAAAAAATTTTGGGCATGCTGAAAATTTTCAGCACATGCCAGCGTGTGACTCATACATCCCACACATGCTGGACATAAGTTGAAGTTATGTGATTGTTGGCAGACGTAATTTACTAATAAGTCTAAGTCAGTCCATTAATGCTGTCCACTGACTGGCTGAAAGCTGCGGTCCGTATGCAGAACGACTGTTTCATTCACACACGTAGTATCTGACCTGTTCATTTCAGTACAATTCACCATCACAGACGGACATGAACCCACATAAAGCTCTTGATTTTTAATAATGACCTTGGAAAATCCTTTAATTCATCGCTGGAAAAGTAGCGTTTTAAAGCAAGTCCCTCTGTGGTTTTTCCTTCTCCAGGTGCATTTCTCAGAGGATGCTGGCGCTGCACTCTAATCACACAGGAGTTCTGTGATGATTTAAACTTTTAAAGTGCCATCGCTGTGGTGTGATCATCAGACGACCTGATTGATCAGGGTGATCATGCCTGATTAATGTGCTGTTTAAACATTTAAAGTGCCATGGATGTCGGTGATCACCACGCCGACAGATCACACAGCACTTCCTTCAGATCACACCTGATTGCAGTCAACTGGCACTTTAAAAGTTTAAATCATCACAACGTTTCATTATTCAGGTCCGTGATGACCTGATCAGTGGATGATCAGGTCCACTGATCAGGAAGCAGCCGACGGTGTCCACATTTAAAGAGACACCACTTCCTTCATTCACGGCAGCATTTCCCACAGCCAGTCCACTCATCAGCATTCTGTGCACAATGAAAATGGTCCACCAAGTTAAAAAATGAAAATTAAAAAAAAAAAATAATAATGTTAAATTACTCTGTTACTGACGCACCACACCCTGCAGTACTGACCAGAATCACTGGGTTGAAACTGGGCTGTTGGCATACGCTGGATAATCGTCAAGGTGTGACAGCTGCACTAATTTATTAGACGTATACCAGCGGGCACCAGAGTTTTTAACATGGCTGGCATACGCAGGCTAAATCGTTAAGGTGTGACAGGGCCTTTACGCCTTGCATTTCACTTCGTGCTCAGCTTACGTGGCCTGTAAATAGCAAAGTGGAGTTGGACATGCCCCACATATGCCTGCAGTATGTGCTCTAGACAGTGCACTATGGATCATTAAGATAAGGCCCAGTGTGTATTATATATGGTTCAATGGAATGTTTCTCATATAATGACTGTTATTCCCACAAAGTTTCAGAAAAAGCAGGACATAAGTTTCTTAGTAATTTTGGGCATCTTATTGAGATTGCCTTGCTGATGATTGACTCCCCTTTTTAAATAGTTGCAAGCCCAGATGGCGGTAATTAAAGACCTATAGAGGCTGTACTGTACACCCTGTTCACAAATAGTTCCAACAAAAGACCCCACAAGCATTCATAAACACCGGCGCTGCTTTCCTTAATTAATTGCTGCTCGCTTTTGTGATCTGAATCTGTCTACACTGCATGCTATTTGTTACAGATTCTGTCCCTCTTGTGTAAAGACATTTATAGCCGTGTTTTGAAAGTTAAGTTGCTGAACAGCTTATTTAGCTACTTATCAAGTAATGACATTGTTGTTTGGAGTTACACGCACGTTGAATTATCTTTGCCAGACATTTGCTCAGTTGCCACATCAGTGTGAGGGAAACTTAATTATTGGCTTGACCCGATCATAATGATTAAAAGAGTGGCTAATTAATTCCAAAACTGAGAGAAGTAGCACTTGTGAGAAGTCTTGAAGAAAGAAGGTGTGTGCACGAGTGTGCGTGCATCATCCGTGCATGTGTACAATGAATGCCATCCTGTCTTTGCCACTGCCTGACTGTCGTGGTGAGGTTAGTTTTTAGATATCATCTCTCTCCCTCTCGCTGCCACTAGAATTTGAAACTGAATATAACATTTTATCATCCCCAGCATAAACCTGATAAGCCCTGTCCCTGCCTGTGTGCCAGTCTCCTCACTGCCATCATTACACACTGTGGCTCTGACATCGAGTTAGCACACAGCTCAGGGCATGCTGCACCGTTCATGATGTGCCCTCATTCCGCCCACCTATTATATCAACAGTTTGAGGGGGGAAATGCAAAGCTCCTGTTAAACAAGCGCTGGATTTGGAGCTGCGCTCTCATGGCGGCTGCTCATTCCCTTCGCTTTGCTGATGATTACCTGTCATTACTTCAGAAATTGCTGCAAACTGTGTAAATTGACAGAGATGTGTGTGTATATGTGTGTGTGTGTGTGTGTGTGTGTGTGTATATACCGGCATGCCTGCGATGTATACGCTACTTATTGTATGAAAAAGCTTTCATATTTTTGTAAGCTGTTGCACTGCAATGTTTGTATGAGAAATAAAGCAATTAACTGTTAAAAATGAAGTGGTGCAGAGCTGCAAGCACAGTCTTTTGGGAAGTGGTGTTCATGACTAATAATTTTTATGCCGTTAGTTAGTTAATGGGCATAGGGCGATTTTTCTTTATCCATGCTTAGTTTAATTTTCAAATCAGATCTGTTTGCAAATTCTGTGGCGTCACCTGTTCAATTGGCGTTGACACAAATTGTGATATTGTTGCACGGAAAACCAACGTTGAACTAGGCGAAGGACAACAAGACCTTCAATATGCTGAGCACAAGATGCACCGCATGACAGTAGACTAATCATGTGCACAGGTACAATCTGTGTTTGAAACCTAGGAAGAGGAAAAAATAAAGCGTAGGCTGTGTTGAGTGATGGTGTGCAGCT